>NW_012267483.1:54578-56441 GCF_000151885.1 Dipodomys ordii | reverse complement strand
ATACCAACAGTCCACTTCTCTTTTTTGTTTTAATTTTAATTTTTGTCAAGTTGATCTATATAGGGGTTACAGTTAATTACATAAGTTATGTAGTGAGTATAATCCTTGTCAAACATGTTACCATCTCCCCCATTTTTCATCCATTTTCCCTCCAACAACAAACCACCCCAAGTTGTACAGAACATTTCCAACATATTGTCTTCTGAGTATCACTGTTGCATTCATTCCCTCTTTGTCCTTTGTCTCACCATTTTTTGTTCCCCTTCTCTTCCCTAATTCAGACAATCATACAATCATTACCCAGGGTACCAAAATCAAATACAGTGACAACAGGGGATAAACTATATGGAGAACTAAAGACACAAAAGGAAAAAGAAACAGGTAGTGCATTAAAAACTACAACAAAGAGAAACCTTTTGTGTCCATGTCTTAAGTTCATTTCACTTGCCATCATCTTGCGATTTGGTATTTGAATACTGATGTCATTGAATTTTTTTCACTTTTTATTTCAATGTATTGTTTGAATGGTTAATGGCTGACCTCTATCTACATAGCATGAAAGTACCAGCGATGGGTCAGGTTTCTTACACACTGAAAGTTCATCCTACTTCTACCAGTTTTGAGACTGCATTCAAACTGCAGCCAGGTCACATCAAGTCCCTTTGCTCCTGGCCTCTTTTGGGTCTCTGTCATTCATACATGGAGTGAGGGTTCAGAGAAGAGCTCAGAGATTGAATGGTTTCATCATTGACAGGAAACAGTGAACCCTGGCTGTTCTTCAGTTTGCTCCCAAATTGCCAACACGTAGCACTAGCAAAGCATCAAACATTTGCTTATAGATTTCTATAGAGTCCTTCACATTTACTTGAAAACATGAAAGGATCTCACTCCATGCCACACAGAAACTGTGAAGGTTTGTGATGTCACAAACCATGACACAATGTTCATGACATCTGGTAGTTTGATGTCACAAGGGTCATGAAATCCCAGTGGATTCTGATATCACATTTCATATTTGAAATACTATGAGGTCCAAAAAAGAAACAGCCTAATATATCACAATGGCAGCACGTCACAAAAGTTATGAGAATAGGACAGGTTTGTGTTGTCACAGTTGATTAGTGGTATCATAGGGGCAATGTGAAGTCATGAAGATATTGTGATATCACAATGGTTATGCATTCACAATGCATTTCTGATATTAACCCACGTGCCACATTTGAAATAATAAATAGGCATTCAAAATTGTTTTGACATCACAATGATAGTATGACGTAAAAATTCTATGATGTCATTGTAGGTTGGTATTGTCAAAATGAGCTGATGGTATCTTAACGACTATATAATGTCACATTTATGATGATGTCACTGTGATGTTACAATGGCAGGTCTGACCTCAATTGTCCTTAGTTTACAACGAGGATATTGGTACACAAAGTGACTGTAATGTCACAAAGGCCATATGTTTTTTAAAGGTTGAAAGAGATCATAATAGATTTAGGATGTCACAATGTGATTGTGAAGTCACAATGGCAATGTTATTTCACAATGGTTTTGTGAGGTCAAAGTGGTGATGAGGTCACAATAGATTTGTAATATCACAACCACATGTCCAATTTTAATTGCTGCTACTTCACAATGGGGATGCGAGTTCACAGAAGGTGCTTAAAGTCCCAAAGGCCATGAATTTTCTTGAATGTTATGAGGTCATACTGTGTTTGTGAAAACACAATGGAACAGTAATATCACAATGGCAATGTGATGTCACAATATTATGACACAATAATCTTTTGATGTCACAATTATTAGGTGATGCTATATTGTGATGGCGTCACAATAGGTTTGTGATGTCACAATGGATTG
>NW_012267483.1:40099-52793 GCF_000151885.1 Dipodomys ordii | reverse complement strand
AACAGGTTGGTGAAGTCACAGTAGGTTAGTGATAGCACAATGGCAATGTGATGTCAAAAGGGATTGCAATGTCACAATGTTCATGAGGTCAGAATAGGTTTCTGATATCAACACACATGCCACATTTGAATAGAATGAAATCAGAATAGGCATTCAAATGTGTATAGGACATCACTGTGACAATGTGATGTCATAACGCTATTATGTCATTTTTATTTTGTGATGTTACAATGAGCTGTTAATGTTACAATGACACTGTAATGTCACACTCCTGATGATGCCACAAAAGGTTTGTGATGTTACAATGACATATCTGATCTCAATTTTTATTAGTTCACAATGGGGGATGGATTCAAAAAGGGACTGTGATGTCACAAAGGCCAGGTATTTTTTTTCAAATTTCCTGAGGTCCTAATAGGTTTGTGATTTCACACTGTTTTTGAGATCACAATGGATTTGTGATGTACTAATGAGTTTGTAATACCACAATGGCATGTCCAATTTCAATTGTTACTAGTTCACAATTAGGATATGAGTTCAAGGTAGGAGCGAGAAGTGGCAGAGACCAGGAATTTTCTAAAAGGTTATGAGTTCATAACAGGTTTGGGAAAAAACCTATTATGGGCCTTTTGTGACATCACAGTCCCTTTGTGTGCTAATATTGTAAACTAATAACACTTGAGATCACTCATGCCATTGTAACATCATAAACCCTTTGTGATATCATCACCACTGTGACATCACATTGTGACACCATCAGCTCATTGTGACTTCACCAAACTACAATGACATCATAGCATTATGTAATGACATCATCACCCATCACAACATCACAAGCCTATTGTGACCTCATCACCGGTATTGAATCACCAACTAATTGTGACATCAAAATGTTATTGTGACATGATATTGTAACATCACATTGCCAATGTAATATCACTGTCCCATTGTGTTTTCATAATCCTATTATGTCCTTATAATATTTTAGAAAATTCATGCCCTTTCTGACTTCTAGCTCTTTCCTTGAACTGGTATCTTCATTGTGATCTAGTAGCAATTGAAATTGGACATGTGATGGTATTATTACATTTTTGTCATGACATCACTATCCAATGGAGACCTCATCACCACTGTGACAACACCAACCCTTTGTGAGTCACATTGCCATTGTGACATCACAATCACATTTGACATCCTAAACCTATTATGACCTCTTAGCACCTTTGAAATAACACGTGGCCTTTGGGACATCACAGTCTCTTTGGATAACCATATCATCATTTAGAATTAAGGACAATTGAGGTCAAACATGCCATTGTACCATCATTATCGCTTTGTGACATCATCTCCACAGTGACATCACATTGTACTTTTGCTTGCAGTAAGCACACTGATCTCCTCCTAGAGGTTCCCTACTGCCATTTGCAAATGAATTTTACTGTTTTTGCCAAGTGTTTCTTGATCCCTATCCTGGTGCTGCTACCAAAACTCAAACTCCCTTCTTAGGCTATTTTTCTTCCAGGGTATCTCTGTTATCAAACACCCACTGAGCAATCATTACCAATGCAGATAACTCCTTTCCCTCAAAACCTTCTAACTTTTGAAGCTTTCTTCAAATATCTGGGGCTGATTGGGTAACAAAGGCCATATATAGGGCTCTTCAATTCTCCAGGGCCTCAGGATCTATAGCCATATAGCTCCTAGGGGCCTCTAGGAGCCATTCCAGAAAAGAATTAGGTGACACACTGGGCTGTACAGTCTCACTCACCGTAGATAAATTAGTTGGTTTCCTAGCCACTGCCTGTATCTCTGCTAACAGAGTGGTGATAATTGAAAAGTGCCTCCTTACCTGGGTCACTTTTGTAGTACCAGCTTGGGCAAGTCTGAGGAAAGATTTGCTCCAAATGGACTGGTTCATAAGTGAGTAAACCATCTGGCACATGGACTGACTTCAAGGCACCGTGCTGGATTCACTCTCTTTCCTTCCAGGTGAAAAGCACCTGTAAATGTTGCTGACAATCATCTCAGGTGAGCTGATGTGTGAAGAATATGGTCTCTAATAACGAGATGAGACCCTAGGGTTTTTCACAAAAGGGCAAAATTTGCTGTTGCCAGTATACAGGTCAGTAGGGTTTTGTTATGTATTACGGTGGGAGGAAAACCAATACCATGTTGATAGTAATAACTTGTGACATCTTCAGGGTGCACGCCTGCTACTGGTAGAAATGAACCCTGTCCAAAACCTACTGCCACAGAACTTGAATGGACCCCAAATTGTAAACTCATTGCATATTAGATCAGGAAAATAGGAATTTTCCCTGGTTTCTGCTGTTACCAGGTTAAATTTGTACCATGGCTCCTACTGGCCCTACAAGTGATGGAGACTATTTTCTGGAGATGCAGACAGGAAGGATGAAGACTGGATCATCTGGATGTCACATCTTGTATCTGACATTGGAAACATGAAAACAGAGTTAACATCATCCCAATAAATAAGTGGGCTAAAGACTTAAAGAGAAACTTCTCTGAAGAGGAAAGAAGGATGGTCAATAGACACATGAAGAAATTCTCAACCTCTCTAGCCATAAAATAAATGCAAATCAAAACAACATTGAGATACCACCTCACCCCAGATAGAATGGCTATAATCAAGAACTCTAATAACAACAGATGCTGGAGGGGATGTGGACAGAAGGGATCCTTACTTCATTGCTGGTGGGAGTGTAAACTTCTTCCACCACTTTGGAAAGCAGTATGGAGTTAACTCAAAAGACTCCACATAGAGCTGCTCCCCTATGACCCAGCAATCCCACTTTTGGGCATTTACCCAAATGATCACAAACAAGACCATACTAAAACTACCAGAACAACTATGTTTATTGCAGCATTATTTACCATAGCTAAAATATGGAACCAACCCAGATGCCCCTCAGTAGATCAATGGATCAAGAATACGTGGTATATATACGCAATGGAATTCTATGCTTCCATCAGAAAGAATGACATCTCCCCATTTGTTAGGAAAGGGGAAGACTCGGAAAAAATTATATTAAGTGAAGTAAGCCAAACCCAAAGAAACATAGGTCTCATTCTTTCCCTTATTTGCAATAACAAGTATATGTCTGAGTCAAGCAGAAAAAGTCAGATAAGTTGATGTTAGGTAAAATGAACCCCCAAAAAAGTGGTCAAATATTTTGCTTTCAAGCAATTGTTTCTAACATATTTATAAGATGATTTGTTTGTGGCTATATATGTGCCTCTTCCATGGTATAAGCCCTGCTTTCACTGTATTTGATGTTGGATAATTTTATGGAGGGGAAGGGAAAAAACAAATCGTTTAAATAGGGATACAGGTGGACCCATTACAACAATGAGATGTACAAATCATTATGTTGAAAAACAAACTTTACAACTTTGGTGGGAAGGGATGGGAAGGGGAAACAAAGGCAGAGGCAACAATGCTTGATAAGAAATGTACTCATTATCTTGCCCATGTAATTGTAACCCCTCTGTACAGTATTTTCACAGTAAAAAAAGTTAACATCATTACTCTTGAGTTCCCTGATAGTGACCAGTACTGGCCACACTGGCCCAACATTTTTCTTCCTTACCTGGGAGTCAGAGGAGCAGAAGCCCCAGGAGCTGAGCAGGGGCCCTCAAGTCCATGCTGTGTGCTGATTGAGACTGACTCTTGCACAGGATGTGAAATCCTATATATACACCATGGTTCAATATTCACAATATTTGAATACTCTGAGATAATATTTTCCTAATATAATATATGATTTTATTTTTTGGTAACTTGCCTTGGGGACATAAAACCAATGCTTAACTGAGCATTCTCATGGTCTTCTCCACAGTCAAGACCTCCAAACAACAAGAAACTCCTCCTGTATTCCTGCTAATGGAGAAATTTGTTTTTCATTGTTGAGAATGATAGGTTATCTAAATGGATCTAAGACACAGAACACCAGATGCTCTGGAACCTCCGGATATCAAGGCTCCATGTGCAGAGAAACTATGGGTGAGGAATTTACAATGAATTTACTTCCCTTGAATTTCCCATCACTCAGGGCATATACCTTGGTAGGATCTATGTGGGCACAGAACAAAGAACTGCACAGACCTCTGTCAGCCTCCTCTCTGACTGGCAACAATGAGGGTTTCTGTGCTCATCTGGGAATCTATTCCTGAAAGGCTACAACTTCTCCATATGGAATCCTCTATCTATATAGCATTTCCTTGGAAGTTTGTCAATAACCACAATTAACCAAGGAAGATTCTTGGAGTACTGTGGAGACACTAGTAAGCCAGAGTCCAAGATCTGGAGAAAGCAGAACTGAAGCTCAACTCAAGAACAGCTATGTGAGAAGTAGGGAAGAATTGGCTTGTGAGCATAGTGCAAGAGACAAGAGGAGTGAGCACACTTAGAAGTCCTCATTCAGAAATGCAGAGAAGAATCATTAGAGGTTTCCCTGTATGAGAAACAGATGGATGTGGGAGGGGGTCTTGATGTCATTTCAGAGCTTCCACTCCAACACCTGTTCTTAAAGAAGTTCCCAGGCTCCCAGCTGCCCCCTGCAGGGCAGCAGCTACTGTGAGATTTCCCCTTCTAGTAGTGACAGGAGGAAGTTCATGTGCCTCAAAGGCAATGGACTGCTAATGTCTAGAGTGACCTATGTCCAGACTCCACCCTAACTCTGGTAGACTTGACCAGGCAAGGAATGTGTAGGAGTTCAGGATTTAGGCTTCGTTTCTGCTGATTCCTGTCTGGGATGCTCTTTATATTCTTGTTAGGACACAGGAAGGAGTCTTGAGGCCATGTCCCTATAAGGTGTTCACTGGCATCTGAGCAGGAGAAAAAAATTCATATGCATCTACAAACAAAACCAATGAAACACTGCATATAGTCATTTTTTCTCATTCTGATCAGAAAATGAAGCAGGCTCACACTTTTATTTCCAAGAAAATATTCTCATTGAATGCAAGCATCCTCAGGATGAAGCCTCAGTCCTGCTTCCTCCCCAAGGTCAGAGCAGAGAGAAGAAGAGAAGCAAGGCTGTGACTCCATGTCCAGAAGTTAACTCCTGAGGGAGGCTGATCCTGTTCAGATAAAGCTGGTTTGGTGCCATCCTCTGCCTGCATTGCCATGAAGAACATAAATATCTTAGTCTGGGCAGATAAATCAACATATTTTCAGAACCAAAATGCTGAAGGTTGCAAAGTCAGGAGTTATCATCTTATTTGGTCTTTCTAACTGTTCAACTTCTTGCAACATCCTGAGGCATTGATACCTTTGACAGAGACAGAGATAGAGACAGAGCAACCCAATGCTTCATCTCCTAATGGTATTAGTATTACGGGGTTTGCTACTGCTCCATTGACTTCACATGACCTCACACACTTCTTAAAGGCCTCTTTGCCAAGGACACATATCTCTGGGTAACAGGAATCAATCCTTAAAAGATGGCCTTTGCTAAGAAAGAAAGCAGGAAATAGAGGCAGGCCCAGCTTCCAGTCTCCAAATACCAAAGACAGAAGACTTTTCCCCACAATTCAGCCTGCTGCCAGCTCCTCCTGAGTGTCCCTTATCATAGTCAAATGCCCAAGCTCAGAGCCTCTTCATTGATGATAAAACACTAATTCTATAGCTTCCTTATGACTACTAAACATCATTTTTGTTTATTGTGTGGTTTCTCTACCATCTAATGGTATTTTTTTAATATTCCAACTTACAAAACCAGGATTTTTAAAAAGAAGAATTAATTATACATTACATTTTAAAATGTCTTTTTATTCTTTTCTATAGTTTAAATTCAGATTGCTTGATTGGGGATTATGTATGTGTATGTGTATGTGTATGTGTGTGTGTGTGCATTTGTCTGTATGTGTGTTTGTGTGTGTTTGTTCATGAGTTTATGGAAGTACTGGAAGTCAAGGATAGGTGCTGCCCTTAGCTCTTTTGCTCTAGGCTGTTGCTCTACCTCTTGAAAACTCCACTTAAACCTTTTTTGCTCGTTAATCAGAGACAGGGTCTCATAGTCTTTCCTTCCCAAGGTTTTTTGAACTCTCATCTCAGATCTTATTCTCTCATCCTTAGATTTCAGTAATACCTGGATTAGATTGCATATTTTTTGAGAAAAGTAATACAGAAAGAATACTGTCAGTGTGCCACATCAGGAGTTACATAAGACTAAACTATCTTATTTTTTATGGTATTAATGATTAGGAAAATGAAGCTCTTTGGGGCAAGATATATCTGGCATCATGACAGCAGCTTTCGTTATTTTTCCTATTTGGTTTGTTCACAGTTTATTAAGAATATTCTATTCTTATTGGAGTCTCTATCTTCTGTCTGTATTTTAGGTTGTCCTCTTCTTCCTCAGTGATTCTAAACTCAAAATTTTAGTACCTGGTATTACATTATATATAGTTGTTGCTTCAAACTGAATGGATATTGCTTTGTTTAACATGAGAAATGTTTAGTGAGATATAGTTCCACTTTTTTCCAGTAGTATGTGTGTTTGTAAGAGGGGGGGAATGTTGAGAGAGATAGAGAGAAAGACAGAGAGAGACAGAGAAAAAAGAGTATGTCCGTGATTTGCCAGTAGGAAGTTGAAGAATAGAGCTAGGAAGTCCACAAAGTTGAAGACAGAAAAATGAGAGATAAAAGCTGCACAGAGATCCCAGAATCTCTTCAAGTCACCCCTCGGATTCTACCAAATATGAATCACAACTGCATGTGGAGAGCTGAAGTGATAAAGGAAAATCTAACTCTCTTTGTTGCACAACAGGTGCATGTGAGGAAAACCAGTGGCTCTCCCTATGCTTATCTGACTTGAGTCATGATGTCTTACAAGGTTGCTTGTGTTGGCTTCATGAAGTCATTGTGCTAGGAAAGTATGATAATTCGACAAAAAAGAACCTGTTACTCTTCATGTGGGTTTTTCACTGTTCTTAGTTATAGATGTCAAGTGCCTTCAGCACCAATGGACTTATGAGATATATTTTTGGCACAAACTATTGAATTTTAAATCAAAGTTTCTGGAAACCACGCTAAGAGTGGAGCTGTAGGGGGAACCCCAGCTGTCTGAAGCTCTGTACTCACTTGCCTCCTGCAGAGAAGAACTGCCCCTCTCAGCCTGCTCCAGAAATATTGTACCCAGACACCAGTGTTCACAACCCATCTGCTGTCCTGCAGCTGTCCTGTGCTGTTTATATCCACATCTCACCCTCCGCAGGTTAAATCTATGAATTTAAGAAGTTTTTTCTACACCTTCTGCTTATTTTTCTTCACTGATAGTTATCTTTGCCCATTTAAACAGTCTCTTAAAAAATCTACCTCAACATATTGTTGCCTCACAAGTTAACAAAGTTTACACTATAAATAAGAGCTGTCACTTTCAACTAAGTGATAGTGAGTCCAAATGCTCTCAGTTCAGCATCCATCTTCTATCATAGTCAAAGTAAGCTAGAACATGTTATAAAGATAGGTTAACTTTCCATTGCTGTAACTAATATCTTACTAAAATCAACTTGAAGGGCAGAATTCTTCACTTCAATCTTACTTTAGAAGTTGTAGTCTGCCATGTAAGCACAGTGTAGTGGAGTTCACATCATGACCCCCAAGAGTAAGAGTAGATATTCTACTTCCTCCTCCCTCCTCTTTTCTTGCAGAAGAGACCCCAGCCTATTGGAAGGGGCTGTGAACAATGGTGTTCATCTTTCTCTTAGTCAATTGTCTCTAGAGAAGCTTTCACGGAAAGGTGGAGAAGTGTACTTAACCTACAAGTAATCCAACCAATGTGACAATGCAGTAGAACCACCTGAGAAGTCATCAAAATTACTTCTGTTTTCTTAAATCTTTCATGAAAATGATAAGTGTAGGAAGAGTATTTAGCAGTGTATATATGTTTACTCCAAAGTCTCCATGTTCTGCATTCTTACATATCTTTCTCTAGAAAAGGTTCTGGAAAAACTAGACTACCTTTCATCAGATCCCTCATAATGTGTGTGTGTGTGTGTGTGTGTGTGTGTGTGTGTGTGTGCGTGAATGTGTATTTGCACATGATGTATTTTTCTCTGAATATTTATATATATACATATATATGCAGTAATAAATAAATATTTGTGCATGTTTTTAAAATATATGTTCCATAGAGAAACATACCCATATATGTATGAATATGCCACCTATTAACAGGGCAACACTATGAGCCACCTGCTCCCTGCTATTCATTTAAAATCCTAGCTACTCAGGAACCTGAGATCTGAGGATCTCAGTTCAAAACCAACTTGGGCAGGAAAGTCCATGAGACTCTATCTCCAGCTATAATTACTGGAATACAAGAAGAGAAACTATGATTCAAAGTGGTAGAGACCTAGAATTTAACAAAATAGCTCAGGGGGAGTGGTCAGGACCTGAGTTCAAGCCCTAATACCAATAAAAATGCATGAGTAGCTGATGAATATAAGTGCTTAAGGTTGTCTGCCAAAAAGGTTTAGGGTAGCTGGATGCCGGTGGCTCACATCTGTAATTTTAGCTACTAAGGGAACTGAAATCTGAGGATCACGATTCAAAGCTAACCATGGCGGGAAAGTCCGTGAGATTTTTATCTCCAATAAACCACCATGAAACTGGAAGTGGCACCATGGCTCAAGTGTAGAGCACTAGCCTTGAGCTGAAGATCTGAGGGACAACACCCAGATCCAGAGTTCAATCCTAAAGAACAACAACAAAAAAGTTTTGGGGTGGTTCACTGTACTCTATTTTTGTTAAAAACCAGTTGATTAACTATGGATCTTTATAAAAAATACAATCTGGCAGGAATGACAAAAACATCTACAAGATATATTAAAAAATATAATACATTTAATTTATTTATTGAAATATTTGAGGAACACAGCACTAATAGTACCCATATTGCAGTATTATATAATATACTATAATGTATGACAATATATAAATAGAGCAACAAAAAGGAGACATTTCATCCACTGCCACAGATCCTGGATGGAGTTCCAGATTGCAAACTAGTTGCAAAATAAATCAGGAGCTTAGGAGCATTCCCTGGTTTCTGCTGGTACCAATGTAAATAATTGCCAATGCCCTGACTGGCCCTGCAAGGGATGGAGACTCTCTCTCCAAGAGATGCAGACATGGATGGCAACTGGGTCAACTGAACATCACATTTGCCACCTGACAATGGAAACATAAAAACCATTAGCCATTTAGTAATTATGCTTTCCAAGAAGAGCCAAATAATCCTTAGCATTGTCCATCCTTACCTGGGAGCCAGAGCATCAGAAGCCCCAGGAGTTGAGCAGGGTTCCTCATGTCCATGCTGTGTGCTGACTGGAACATTCTACTGAACAGTGTGTAAGCAGCTTATCAAGTTCTTGGGCTGTGCTCTGGGGAAGATGCAAATCAGCAGGGGCTGGGCCAACTGCAGGTTGTCAGATCTCAGTGACCAAATGGAGACTTAAGGATGCCATGTGGCAAATTTGCCTCTATACAGGTTCCTCTCTGATAATGGGGAAAAGATTGAGTCTTTTTCATTTAAATATAAATAAGTGATATCACATTAAAACTGGGAGAAGTAAACCAAAAACCAGTCCATTACTTCACATGGCACTGAGTAGCTGTTACTTAAGTTACAAACTCTACAGCTAGCTACATGACAGATGACTCTGATGTTTGTTCCCTCGTCAAAAGTTTAATTGTTATTAGGCGGGTCTCATATCCTTCTTTTTTGGACCCCCCTACTTAGGGCATGTGTGGCCAGCTCAAGGCTCCCCCTAAAGGCACAACTGCTTTTGCTTGCTGACTTACCACATTCTCTCTGAAGTACCATGGGTAGTTCAAATAGCAGCATTCTCTTAGTGCAGGGGAAGCTGCAGAGGGAGCTTCTGGCCAGACATAGCTACCCTGTGATCCTGGGACTATGGGCTTAACTGAAACTTCACATTATTGCTTTGTTGCAGGCTGGACACTGCCAGGCGCCTACTGCTTGACTAAGATTAAATAAGGGGCTTCAAGACTAGAAAGGATGGCTGTTTTCAGTTTATTGCATGAAAGAGTTACACTAGTCCAAGTTAAAAGTGGACCCCCAAATGGCTACATTATACAAGCTGTGAGGTTTTTAAACTTGTGACAAGAGAAAGAAGGGAAATTCTACCAATTGCAAGGAAATCCTCACTTAAGCTTTAGTGAGCCATAAGCACTTAAAACACATGAACCTTCAACTGATCGTCCTTAGCCTGTCCAACTCTACCAGGAACTGGCATATGTTCTTGTGTTGTTCACCCTGTAGCTGAATTACTTCTCCATATTCTGGATGCTTAATTATAGTACCATTGCAGGCAAATTTCTTCTTAAACACCTTCACTAGTTTCTTTTTATCATAATCATCAGTGATCCCTTGGTCAGTAGTAAGGGTCTTCCTGTCATTTCTCTATTGAATTCTTTTTTAAATAAGTTTTTATTGTGAAAATACTGTACATAGGGGTTACAATTGCATGAACAAAGTAATGAGTACATTTCTTATCAAGCATTGTACTCATTATCTTGCCCATGGAATCATAATCCCTCAGTACAGTATTTTAGCTCTAGAATCATTTCTTTGGAAACTAGAATTTTTCATGCTTTCAAAAGAACAAAGAAGGGTTCTGGAAGGAACTACTCTACAACATCAAAGTACAAGAGGTAGACATTGTATTAACAGGTGGTCTGTGCATCATCATTATGATGTTTGTATTATAACAAATGGATCATTAGGGATTGAATAATATAGTAAGTGTGATAAGGATTATATATTGATTTTTTGCATGTACCCTTCATGCCATGCCATATATATATATATATATACACTTAATATATTCATATATTTATGTTCTCATATACAGATCACATATAGACGGAGCCTTCCCTATTTCTGGAGTCTAGATCCACAGGTTCAGCACAATGAAGAATAGAAAATACTAGAGAAAGTTTTACTCCAATTCTGAATGTGTACAGATTTTCTCTGACATTCTTCTCTTAAACTGCAATGTACCAACTATTCACATTGCATTTGCATTTTATTAGGCATTACCATTATTCACACACACACACACAAACACACACACACACACACACAGGCTTACCTCATTTTACACTAGGAAATTTAGCTTTCAATCCACCCAGGACTTCGAGGATCTGCTGAAGCTGTCTCTATGTTTTGATGCTGTTCTTTCCAAATGGGGCAGAGCAGAAAATTTGTATTATTATTATTATTATTTGGGTCCGGTCGTGGGGCTTGAACTCTAGGCCTGGGCGCTGTTCCTCAGCTCTTCAGCTCAAGGCTAGCGCTCTACCACTTGAGCCACAGCGCCACTTCCGGCTTTTTTTTATTTTTGTGTATGTGGTGCTGAGGAATCGAACCCAGGGCCTCAGGCTTGCAAGGCAAGCGCTCTACCACTGAGCCACCTTCCCAGCCCCTTGTATTATTATTATTGTGAAAATACCATACAGGGGTTACAATTACATGGGCAAGATAGTGAGTACATTTCTTATCAAGCATTGTTGCTTCTTCCTTTGTTTCCCCATACCATCCATTCCCCTCTCCAAACCAACACCCACATCCCCCTACCATCACCACCACCACCCACCCACCTACCCCACCAAAGTTGTATAGTTCATTTTTCGACATAACATTTTGTACGTCTCATTGTTGTAATGGGTCCAACTGTAACCCTATTTAAACATTTTGTTTTTTCCCTTCCTCTCCAAAAATTATATCAACATGAAATTCAACATCAAATACAGTGAAAGCAGGACTAATGATCAATTTCAACTCAGGATGGCTTTCATGAGATAATCAATCATGCAGGTTTGCATTTAAATATCCTTTTCAGAAAAGGCCCTATTGGTTTGACAAATTACAGAAAAATAAATATCCAGCAGAGGGAGCTCCACGGTAGATCATATTAAAAGTCTAAAGATTTTATGGGAATGGTTTGATTGTGGAATAATTATTGTTTGAATGTAAACACTACATAAGATAAATGATTCAAACTTTTCCATTTCCTAAATGGAAAGGCTTGGGAAAATTATAGTAAGTGAAATAAGCCAGCCCAAAGAAACATAGGTCCCATGGTTCCCCTTATTTGCCATAACTAGTATGTGTCTGAGTCAAGCAAAAAAGGTCAGATAAGTTGATGTTAGGGAAATGAACTCCAATATAAGTATTCAAATGTGTTTTTTCATGTGATTCTTTCTAACATATTTATAAGATTATTTCTTTGTTGCTTTGTATGTCCCCCCCCCCCAGTATAACCCCTGCTTTCACTGTATTTGATGTTGGTATAATTTGTGGAGGGGAAGGGAAAAAACAAATTGTTTAAATAGGGATACAGGTGGACCCATTCCAACAATGAGATGTACAAGATGTTATGTTGAAAAACAAACTTTACAACTTTGGGTAGGGGGGCAGAAGGGAATGGGAATGGATGGGAAGTGGATACAAAGGAGGAGGCTACAATGCTTGATAAGAAATGTACTCATTATCTTGCCCATGTAATTGTAACCCCTCTGTACAGCATTTTCACAATAAAAAAGCAAAAAAGATAAATGATTCAGGAACATTGCATACTGATATTCTACACATAGTCTGTACAGTGCATAGGAAGTATTAGGGAATACTACAGTGCTAAG
>NW_012267483.1:39602-40049 GCF_000151885.1 Dipodomys ordii | reverse complement strand
ATTCTACACATAGTCTGTACAGTGCATAGGAAGTATTAGGGAATACTACAGTGCTAAGATTTCTTTACTGAGTGTGTGTGTACAGACAAGTGGAACTATTCACCATGGGGCAAGTTGAGCAGTTCTGTCTGGCCCAGCCTGAGCCAATGGCAAGCAGGGTTCAAAGACCTGTGTGGTCTCATAGCATCTCCCTCAGAGATGCTGAGTTGGGTGAACTCGAGCATGGCAAGCCATACTATTGAAGAGAAAGGAATTAAGAGGCAAGAAATGAAACGAGATTTGATGTTGTGCTTGCAAGGGTCACTAAAAGCCTGCTGGAACAAATCAAGGTAGGCTCATATTACACACAAGGTGGTGGCGATTAGATTATTAGTATTAAATATTTTTAAAGAAATACACAGCAAGACCTCATTTCAGAAGACACTTCAGACAAAACAACTTTCCTGT
>NW_012267483.1:35575-39552 GCF_000151885.1 Dipodomys ordii | reverse complement strand
TAGTATTAAATATTTTTAAAGAAATACACAGCAAGACCTCATTTCAGAAGACACTTCAGACAAAACAACTTTCCTGTGAGTAGACAAATCCTAAGCCGAAAAAAAGTAAGAGGGAGTTTCTAGGCATCAAGTTTAAGTGATCTTATTTATAACTTTATCAAAAGGATGATCATCAGCTCTATTCACTTAGCTGCAAATGACATAATGCCCCTTTTGAATACTAACATTCTATGGTAAATAGAAACAGAGTGGGTAATATTTCATGGTATATATGTATCATATTACTGATAGTCCTTGCCTAGTATTCATTATGTTTTCTTTATCCACTGATCATTTGTTGAACAGTTGAGCTGATTCTACCATTTTGGTATTATGTACAGCACTACAATCTACTTAGGTATGCAGGTGTCTTTCTTGTGTATTTACATCCATTCTGGTATATGCCCAGTGGTAGTGTGGTAGGATTATAGGTGAGTATACTTTCAGTTTTTTGAGGAACCCTCCTATTGATTCCATAGTGGTTGCACTAGTTTATATTCCTACCAGCAGCATGATGGTTCTTTCCTCATTTCCCTTCCTTGCCACTATTTATTGTTGATTTTTTATGAGTGCTAATTTGACTAGAGTGAGATGGAATATTTTTTCCTTTCAAGGCTGGAGCCTTAGTGCCAAGCCACTTCCATCTTTTTGGTGGTTATCTGGAGATACAAATCTCATGGACTTTCCTTTCCATGCTGGCTTCAAACCTCAGATCTTTCCTGAGATCTGAGCCTCCTGAGTAGCTAGGATTACAGACATGGGCCACCTGTGCCCAAAATGATGGAATCTTAGCTGTAGTTGTGATTTGAACTTCCTCCATGGCAAAAGATTCTAAAAATGTCTTCAGTTATCTATTAGCCACATGTATTTGTTCTTTTGAGAATGGTTTATCTATTGAAATCACTGGCAAAGTTTTTCTCCCATTCAGTGGATTTTCTCATGGTTTGTTGATGCAGTCCTAGTCCATTCTTGCTATTATTTTCTGGCAATTGAGAATATTTTCAGAAGATAATTCCATGTATCTTCCAGATTTTTTCCTATCTATTCTTTTCATTTCAGAATTTCTGATGTTATATCTAGTTCTTTGATCCTTTAGGAATTGTTTTAGTACGTGGTGACATAAGGCTGTAGTTTCAGTTTCTTCTATTAGTCACTTTACCCAGCACCACTTGTTGAAGAGGCTGTCTTTACTCCAGTGGATCTTGTGCATTGCCCTTCAGCTTTCATTTATTTATGTATTTTTCTTGCTGGCACCAGAACATGAACTCAAGGTCTTCTGCTCAATTAAGTTTTTTTCTTCATCCCTCTTGCTGTACCATTTAAGCCATGCCTTCAGCTGACTTTCTGCTGAGGAATATGGGAAAGATTTTGGTGGAAAAAGATGGGTAACTCATGCAAGGTAATTCTTTGTGACTAGACAGATCACAAGGCAGTTATGAATAAGATTTATGATTATCATTCAGTTTCAGGATTATGGACAATATTTTACCCCGCCAGTGGAAATACTCTATGTTCCTGCCAATGCACGGACTGCATGCTTCAGAAGAATACTTGCATCCTACCCATCACACTTCCTTGATTTTTTGCGGCCGTTGGTTTTTTTTTTTTTTTTTCTGCAAAATAACAAAAAGGACATACTGTTAAGTTTCCTTTCATCATTTTAAACAAAAATAAATATAAATCCACCTAAAGTTAAACCCTCTTGGTAAGGAGAATTTACATTTACTATTTTTAGTTGTGAGTGAATTCAAATTCTCAGGGTTCATAACCTGCTAACAAGTCACTATCTAATCTATTAATGATTTATTACTCTTGTGGTCCTTTCTTTTCCTATACTTAGCATTATTAATTGTACAAAGTATATAAGGTATTTAATTTTTGCCTTGTTAAAATTGAGACAAAAATACACTTTATTCAAAGATCTCCTGGGCAAACATAAATCTGCAAGTTCTAGGTATAACCAGACTCAAGCAAGCAGCCAATTGGCTTTATGAAGACAAGTTTGGATTCAAGAGATTTTTATGAGGAGTGTAGCAAATGGGACATGAGATGTAGCAAAATTGTCCCTGCAGAGTGCACAGGATTCTTGCCCCAAGTGTGGCCCCATGAAATGCTAATCTCAGAACAATTTGGGGCTAACACACTGGAGTAATATGAGCAGGATTTCATGTGCCACCTTGTCAACTGCTGCTGACTACAGGTACACTCTTGTTATTATGGCCACACTTGTGATATGTCTGTCCCCCAAAGTGAAGGAATACAGTGGGGAAACATTTGCTTTCCCAGAGATGTCAAAACTCTTTCTGTTTGGGACATGAACAGACATTGTCTATAAGGTCAGGGAGAACTGTGTCCACCAAGAGAACAAATCACAGATGAGAAATGGATGGTGAAGACAGGAAGGAAAAACCAAGAGATATAATGCATGGTCCTGGATTTTCAGATATGCCCATCAAAAAATCATATATACATATATATTTTATATGAATATTCTTATGTATACATGTGTGTGTGAGTGTGTGTGTGTGTGTGTGTGTGTGTGTGTATGTGTACCGGGACTTAAAATCAGGGCCTTGGACTCACTTAGCTTTTTCACTCAAACCTGACACTCTACCACTTGAATCACATCTCCGCTTCCAGATTTTGGCTGATTAATTGGAGACAAAGTGTCTCATGGACTTTCTTGACCTGGCTGACTTCGAATTTCAATCTTCAGAAATAGCCTATGTGAAGTAGACTGTGTGAAGTATTTCTATATGAGCAGCAAACACAAAGGCTTAACTGAATGGAGCTAACAATGTCATAGAAATGAGTGGCTGAAAAAAGCAAGCTAGAAGCAACACACAGCCAAAGTGCCTCATTTGTTCATTCGTTCATTCATTCATTAGTACTGAGATTTGAACTTGCAGTACTGAGTTCTGAACATAGCAAGTATGAAGCCTGCCGAGCCCTATATCTAGCTCATCATGGGCTTTTGTATGGGAAAGCAACACAGTTGGATATGTTTTCTCAAAGGACTAGAGACTACACTGGAAGCTGACAGACCAGTCACCTGGAAACTGGCAAGTGTGCCAAAACATAACAAGCCTTTGAACAGAGCTCTGACTGCCTGTGTAAACAAACAGCCCACTTTCCTAATCCCTACTGTGAGTGAGCGTGCCATATTTTGGTGGATGCTGCTACCATCAACATGTATAGAAATCTTGAAATTCTCAACACACCACTCTATTTAAACATTTAAATACTGCCTATTTAAATACTGTCTCTCTTTCAGGGATTCACTTCTTAATTAATGGAACTTCCAATGAAAAGCAAATTGGGGCTTCTCCACTTTCCCTTTTCAGCCTAGTTTGGATTTCATAGTTTTCATTCCTTTATTTCTCAGTTATGTTCTGGGTCAAGTCTTTACTCACAGTATCCAAACTCCCAATTCTTTCTTTGGCTAAATCCACTTCATGAGGAAGTACCTTGTTGATTTTAAATAATTGTTATTGGGTTAAATTGTTAAAGGATTGTTAAATATTGTTAAAATTGTTAGATATTGTTAAATAATTATTATTGTTCTGTGGAGGTTTTCACTTTTGGGATTTCTAATTGGCTCTTTCCAGGTGCACGTGTTCTCCACTTACACTGGAATATTTTGTGTTCATCATCTCCTGCTTTTATGGGTATCATTCCCTGTCCTTCAAAGTTGTCTCCTTACGGAAACTTAACACTTAATTTTGTAAGTTCTTTCTGTGTTCCTCCACCCTGACCAATTAGAGCATCAGCAGATAAAATAAAGGAGACCTCAGTGGTGGGATCACATGATACCTGACTGGATAGAGAAACAGAGGGGGGGGGGAGAAATCTAGGAAGATGTCCCCCAAGGTCACAGGGTGGAAACTAACCTCCACAACTGTGGAATGGAACTCTGGGGTCCTAAATTTAGAAGGTGA
>NW_012267483.1:32861-34486 GCF_000151885.1 Dipodomys ordii | reverse complement strand
AATCCAAAAGCCATCTTCGTGGACCCCAATTCTCTGTATTTAATTCAAGATCAAGCTCTGTAACCCCAAAGATAGCACATGATGGTTGAGCTAGACTGAACTGCTGTCTTCCCTGTCCAGGTGTGTGCCATGTGCTCTCTTGCTCTGCTATATTTCTCCTGAAATAACCTTCTCTATCACCTTTACTATCTCAGTCTTACCAGAGCTAGGCACTCAAGGTCAACTAGCTCTAAGTTTCTGCTAACACCTCCATACCTATGAGTTTAACCTAGTATGGACTACATAAACTAAAAAAAACAAAGTTAAACCACAAATTTAAATATATATCAGCTGTTTACATAAAATCAGCATGGTATTAAGTAATGTAAGTGACCTAGAGAATATGCCTGGGTTCTATGCAAATATAACGTCCTATTACCTGAGACTTCAGCCTCTGCAGATTTGGTTGTCTGCAAGAACCCTGGGACCAGTTCTTCAAGGACATAGCAGGACAATTTTTTTCTTTATCCCTCTAGTGTTTGGGTGCAACCAAACACCTACAAGCAAAGCAAACAAAAAATACTCCAGGCTTCTTTGTAGTTATCTCATTCCTCTTTAGAGACTGGGTCAATATTACCACACCCCTAACTCTGTAACACAAAGGTCTCCCTTCTTATTTTTAATCCTAGTCTCCTCAAACATTTGATGCAATGTGTCTTAAGACAAAACCCTTCCAGCTTTTTCTGGTTATGTGGTGCTGAGGAATCAAACCCAAGGCCTCGTGCATGCAAGACAAGTACTCTACCACTGAGCTACCTTGCGAGCCCAACATGAATCTTTGAGTAAATGAATCTGTGATGCTTTCCTCTGGTTAACATTTCTTTCATTTTATAGGAGTTTGGGCACTGAGTCTTATGGTGAGTAAGAAAATGTTTCCATATCTTTCTGATCCACAACACTATCCAGGACTTTTCATGGGTTTGCTAGTCCTGCGGCTTGAACTCAGTGCTTTGACCCTCTTCTTGAGTTTTTGCTCAAGGCTAGTGCCCTACCACTTGAGCCACATCTCTTCTTTCTGCTTTTTTGATGCTTAGAGATAAGAGTCTCCAGGTCTTTCCTGCCAAGGCTGGCTTTGAACTATGATCCTCATATCTCAGCCTCTTGAATAGTTATTGTCCAACATCCAATATATCTGCCCTTATTCATGTAAGTTCCTCTAGAATCCTTCAGTCAGTTCAAGACCTAGACCTGATTCTGGGCCAAGAGCACTCAGACAAGAAGTAAAGCCCACCACAGTAGGCCATAGAATGCCACACACAAATCCATCTCTGGGCTGTTAGAGTGACAAAGGTTGGTGCCCTTTGTAGCACAACAAAAGGAGTGAGGATCTCCATTTATGCCCTTAAAACCAATCACATATGCCTACCATAATGAAACACAAAATTTCAGTGATTTTCAAGGAATCCTCATATGAATGCTGATATTGATTTTTTCTGATAAATGTCAAATATATGATGAAAAGGATTTTACTTCAGATAAACAGCTGCAGTGTTGAAGCAGGGATCTCATGATCTTTTTTCTTCTCATGTGACCATTTGCCTTCACCTAAATGGTGATCCAAATGGGCCAAGAGCCTTCTTTTGCTT
>NW_012267483.1:30080-31251 GCF_000151885.1 Dipodomys ordii | reverse complement strand
CTTCCTAACCTTCTCCTGCCCTTCCTTTGTTGTTTACCTATCCCCAAGCCAAATCACAGGAAATAGAATTCTTCATCCCTGAGAGTAATTATAGAAACTAGAATTCCTTTTCTCCATAAGTAGCTACAAAAACCTAGTCTTACCTTTCTGTGCTGGAGCTAGCCAAGAAGAAACCTCTCACCCAAGTTGTCAGATTAGAAACTTCTCATCCTATACATCAATTTGTCTTGCCCTCTGTGTGGGAGGAAGGAGGGCCACATGGAAAGGCCAAGAAGAATCTGGACAGACAGGCATTGCTGAGCTTCCCTGTCCCTCTATTATCATTAAGTCAAGCCTTTCAATTCCAGACACATTTCTTCCATTCCTCATCATATCTCAGCATACACTCTGTGTCTTCTGATGGCTCTGGTGTCAGGCAAACTTTGACAATAAATTCATATTCTCCTCTGGTTACTGTGTCTTTTGTTATGGGATTTTCAGGAAGAGGAAGAGCCACACAGTTTTCCAATACTTTACAGACAACTTTCTTCTCTTTGCATCTAACTGTACAAAGGGGTTTCATTGTGGTATTTCCATATATACATAGAATTTGCTTTGGTCAAACTCCCTCCCTCTGTTACTCTCTTCAAAAATCTATGATGTTTCATCTCATGTAGAGTCTCTGTGCAGTAGCTATTGCTCCAGAATTTCATTTTACCTATAGGGCACTGAGGCATAGCAGCCAAGACCTGGTTGAAACTGAGATTCATTGGTGGCTATATTTTTATGTTTCTCCTGGAATTGAGGCAGTAAGATTATCTCCAACCCTCATACCAAAGGACCTGTATCATACAGAGGACACCAGGGTACAGAGATGACTTAAAGTATTCAGGAGAATGTCACAGGTTATATGTAAATATAGGACTATTTATAGGAGAGACATGATCAGACACCAATTTTGTCATGGGTCCTGGAACCAATCCCCATAGACATTGAAGGATGGTTGTATAGGAGACAAAATGTTACAGTGTTTCTGAATAAAACAGAAAAACCTAAAATGTACTGGAAAACACTGCAGAACACCAGAAAATGACATAAAATATACATATAATGTAAAGTGTTAGAAAGGTTTGGCAGCAAATACAACACCTGGTGAAGGACATATGCCCATAAGGAACCCCTTCCATGCTAA
>NW_012267483.1:21120-22461 GCF_000151885.1 Dipodomys ordii | reverse complement strand
CATGTTCCTGAGCAGGATGGCAGTAAAGAGCCCAGGAAGGATGATCTGGGAGAGGGGGAGTGGAAGGGGACGAGGAAGCCGGAGGATGAGGACATGTTGAAGTCCTCAAATATGGATTCGTTCTCTCAGAGTAGGGCAAGTGACCAGCAGGATCCAGGAACACAGGTGAGTGGGTCCAGCATCTCTGTACACATGGTCGGGGGTGGCATCGGGATGCAGAATGCCGAGTCTGTGTGTGGAGTTGTGCGACAGCTCCAGGAGCGCCTAGCCTCCAGCACAGACACGGAGGAGCTTCTTCATTCCCTGAGGCTACTCTCAGTCATTCCCATCACGGCAGAAATCCTTGCCACCACGGGTGTCAGAAGGGTAGTGAAGAGTTTTAGGAAGCACCCACAGGTGGCCGGTTTGGCCAAGGAACTGGACAAACACTGGAAGACCTTGGCTGTTCTGAGCCACAAATCAGAGGCTCTGAGCCAGGTCCCGGACCAGGATGGAGGTCTAGAGCCCAGGAAGTATGATCTTGGGCAGGGGGAGGGGCAGAGGGAGGTGGAGGATGGTGAGAGGGAGCAAGAAGACCTGTTGAAGGCGTCAAATGTGGATCTGTCCTCTCAGAGCAGGGCGAGTGAACCCCTGGATGGAGGAGTCCAGGCATGTGGTTCCTGCGTCTCTGTAGATGTGGCCAGGGGTGGCATGGGGACGCAGACCGCCGAGTGGGTGTGGGGAGCCGTGCGGCTGCTCCAAGAGCACCTGGCCTCCAACACACACTCGGAGGAGCTCCGCAAATCCTTGAGTCTGCTGTCGGTCTTGCCCATCACGGCAGAAATCCTTGGTGCCACGGGTGTCAGAGAGATGGTGAAGGGTTTTAGGAAGCACCCGCTGGTGGGCAGTATGGCAAAGGAGCTGGACACACGCTGGGAGACCTTGGCTCTCCTGGGCTGCAGCCCAGCGCTTCTTTCGGCGATTCTACAGCAGGTCTCTGAACAGGATGGCGCTCAAGAGCCCAGGAAGGAGGCTCTTGTGCTGTCAGAGTCAGGGTGGGTGCGAGAGGACAAGTTGAAAGAATCAAGTGTGGTTTGGGGCTCTGGGGGGAAAAAAGCGGCAGCCGGGAGGGGAGGCCCCAACTCTGGGCCAGAGCCCCCACGGGCCGGGGAGCTATGTGAATTCCAGGGACCTGGCAAGCGGTCTGCCAGCCCTTGTCCCAGTAGCAGGCGGGAGAAGCGTCCCCGAGTGGACCCAGAGTCCTCTGGGGACAGCAGCAGTAGGTCTCATCGTTGGGCTGTGGACAGCCCTGGAGTCTCGCGGGACCCTGGGCCCACTGGTATCCGGGACATGCCTGGCAAC
>NW_012267483.1:19298-19615 GCF_000151885.1 Dipodomys ordii | reverse complement strand
CTTATCATTTTAAATTCTGAAACTGAGAAGGAAATCTAGGTATAATGGATGGTCACTTGGCTGTCCTTCCCTCACTCTTAGCCTGGGCATGATGATGCTTAGGACACAATCTGTGCCCTTGAGCACAAGCAATGACCTGCTCACTGCAGAGGACTCTGGTGACCTGCTGGGGACAGCACGGATCCTGCAGCCCTCTCTCATCTCCCACAAGTGGACATGCTATGTGCACATGTTCCCTTTAGTGCTGGAAGTCACAATATAGCTTAGGCTAATCCTGAGCTGGTAAATCCCACCACCACAGCCAAAGATGAGAATTA
>NW_012267483.1:18959-19248 GCF_000151885.1 Dipodomys ordii | reverse complement strand
GGTATAATTTGTGTAGTGGAAGGGAAAAAACAAATCACTTAAATAGGGATACAGGTAGACCCATTGCAGTAATGAGATGTACAAGTCATTATGTTGAAAAAGCAATGCTTGATAAGAAATGTACTCATTATCTTGCTTATGTAATTGTAACCCCTCTGTACAGTATGTTCACAATAAAAAATAAAAATTAAAAAAAATGAACTATACAACTTTGCCCCCTGGAGGTGGGGGAGAGAAATGGGAAGCGATGGGAAGGGGAAACAAAGGAGAAGGCAAAAATGCTTGATAA
>NW_012267483.1:13907-15624 GCF_000151885.1 Dipodomys ordii | reverse complement strand
TATGTCCCTCCCCCACAGTATAACCCCTGCTTTCACTATATTTGATGTCAGTATAACTTGTCGAGGAGATGGGGAAAAACCAGTTGTTTAAAGATACATGTGGACCTGTTGCAACAATGAGAAGTACAAGTTGTCATGTGCAAAACGAGCTTTACAACGTTGGTGGGGGGGAAGGAGGGGAAGGAGAAGAATTGTGATTGGGGGGGAGGGGAGGCTGTGAAGGGTAAACAAAAGGAGGAGGCTGCAATGCTTGGTAAGAAATGTACGCATTATCCTGCCCATGTAATTGCAACCCCTCTGTACAGTATCTTCACAAATAAAAGAAAAGAAAAGAAAAAAAAATAAGATCCTAAAGTCTTCCTGCTAAATATTGTTTGATAACATATTTCAAGGTGGGATATAGATAGATAGATATACACATATATATCTGCATATAGAGTTATATATATGTATACTCACACATATACATAGGTAAACATAAATATACCTAAGGATAAATGAATAAATTATATATATGTATATATATGTATATATATATATATACATATATATATATATGGACAAGACAAATGGCCACTAGCTTCTGTTGGATTGGTGCAGAAGTGATCAGCAGTTCCCTAAACAATTATCCAACCTGAGAAATGAAAACTCACCTCAGGTGATGAAAGCAGTTGACGAACTCTCTCCCATCTACCCAACCTGCTTCCTACTAACAAGAAGGAAGAAGCTAAGATCAGAACACACCCTAACAACAGGGAGGTTTAGGAGATCAGTGTTGAAGGTCCACACCTGTGGGACAGTCTACAGGAGGCCAACTCACTGGGTTCCAAAGCTCAAGTTTAACCTGGTCTTCCCAGTGGGACCGTGTCACTGAAACCCAGCAAGCAAATAAAATGGTTCTCACTAAGCCAGAAGTCTCACAACCCTACAAAAAACCAAGAAAGAGGAAGGAAAGGCTGGGAAAAGACATTCAACTGTACACACACACACACACACACACACACACATATACACGCAATATATGTACATAGGTATAGGTTTCTGCATACGTGTTTATACATATATGTATATGTATGTATGCATATATATATATATATACACAAGGGAAAATATACTTATATATACATATATCTCTAGAAGACCAATAGCCACTGGCTTCAGTTAGATTATTTCAAGCGAGAGCAGCAATTCCCTAAACAATTATCCAACCTGGGAACTGCCAATACACATCATGTGAAGGAGGAGATCAAGGCACTCTCTCCCATCTACCCAACATGCTTCCTACCATAACAGAAGTAACAAGCTCAGATCAAAACACACCCTAACCACAGGGGGTAGGAGCTCAGTGTTGATGGTCCACACCTGTGCTCAGCCTACAGCCAGCAGATTCACCAGGTTCCAAAGCACCAGTCCAACTTGGTCTTCCCAGTGTGACCTTGTCTCTGAAACAAAGCAAGCAAACAAAACAGTTCCTTAGCAAGCCAGCAGCCCACAACCCCTAAAGGAACAACAAAAGAGGAAGGAAAGACTGGGAAAAGACACTGGCCAGTACAGATTTGCATATATATGTATATATATATGTATAAACTATAAATAATTATATATAACTATATATGTTTGTGTATATATATATGTATGTATACATGTTTGCACATATACATAGGTTAAAATACACACATACACACATATATACATATTTATTCATTCATTATTATAT
>NW_012267483.1:11504-13857 GCF_000151885.1 Dipodomys ordii | reverse complement strand
TTTGCACATATACATAGGTTAAAATACACACATACACACATATATACATATTTATTCATTCATTATTATATATATTAAACTTGACCAGGCAAATGGCCACTGCCTTTAGTTGGATTGGTGCAGGCGGGATCAGCGATTCCCTCAGCAAGTGTTCAATCCCGGAAGTGCCAATGCACATCAGGTGATGAGGGACACTGAAGTCAAATCGGCAACAATAGCCCTGGAGTTTGTGGAGCAACTACAAAAGTATGTCTAAGGTTATCGGTTATCTTTAAAGTTGGAAAATACAGGGCCAGATAGAGAGGATCCTGTAAACAGGATGAAGACAAAGGGAGTGTTAGTGGAAGCTGCCAGTTGCACCATCCGCTGGTTCCCCGGGTCAGGGGAATAGTGGGGGATCTCTTGATACAGGAGTTCCAGACAAGAAGGGCAGAGCCAACACTTGGCCTTGGGAGTTGTAGGGAGGGGACTTGTGGAGGGTCAGGCAAGGTGCATCATGGGAGACCCCCTGCTAGGATGTAAGGGTGTGACAGGCGTGAGACAGGGAGGGGCTTACAGGAGGAACTGTGGGAAGAGGTGGGGCAGTAAGAGTTTATATAAGGCAGGCAGCTGGTGGGCAGGGTCACTCTGGACTCGGCTGCAGAGAGGACCAGGAGGAAGCCTACGTGCCTCACAGCGATCGACCGGAGGAAGAGTGCCCAGTGCACGGTGAGTGACCCACGGCATTCAGGAAGCCAGGTGAGTGTCTTGGGCATCTCTGTAGACATAGACGGGGTTGGCAGAAGGATGGAGGCAGCCCAGTGGAAGTGCAGAGCAGTGAGGCTGATTCAGGAGCGCCTGGCCTCCAGCACAGATGCCGACGAGCTTTACAAATCCTTGAGGCTGCTGTCAGTCATGCCCATCACGGCAGAAATCCTTGCCACCACGGGTGTCGGAGAGACAGTGAAGGGTTTTAGGAAGTACCAGCAGGTGGGTAGTTTGGCCAAGGAGCTGACCAAGTGCTGGAAGACCTTGCCTGTGCTGAGGCGCAAATCAGAGGCTCTGAGACAGGTTCCTGAGCAGGATGGCAGTCAAGAGCCAAGGAAGGATGATCTGGGAGAGGGGGAGTGGAAGGGGACGAGGAAACCGGAGGCTGAGGACATGTTGAAGTCCTCAAATGCAGATCCGTTCTCTCAGATAAGGGCAAGTGACCAGCAGGATCCAGGAACACAGGTGAGTGGGTCGAGCATCTCTGTAGACATGGTCGGGGGTGGCATCGGGATGCAGAATGCAGAGTCTGTGTGCGGAGTTGTGTGGCAGCTCCAGGAGCGCCTAGCCTCCAGCACAGACACGGAGGAGCTTCTTCATTCCCTGAGGCTGCTCTCAGTCATTCCCATCACGGCAGAAATCCTTGCCACCACGGGTGTCAGAAGGGTAGTTAAGAGTTTTAGGAAGCACCCACAGGTGGCCGGTTTGGCCAAGGAACTGGACAAACACTGGAAGACCTTGGCTGTTCTGAGCCACAAATCCGAGGCTCTGAGCCAGGTCCCTGACCAGGATGGAGGTCTAGAGCCCAGGAAGTATGATCTTGGGCAGGAGGAGGGGCAGAGGGAGGTGGAGGATGGTGAGAGGGAGCAAGAGGACCTGTTGAAGGCGTCAAATGTGGATATGTCCTCTCAGAGCAGGGCGAGTGAACCCCTGGATGGAGGAGTCCAGGCGTGTGGTTCCCGCGTCTCTGTAGATGTGGCCAGGGGTGGCATGGGGACGCAGACCGCCGAGTGGGTGTGGGGAGCCGTGCGGCTGCTCCAAGAGCACCTGGCCTCCAGCACACACTCGGAGGAGCTCCGCAAATCCTTGAGTCTGCTGTCTGTCTTGCCCATCACGGCAGAAATCCTTGGCGCCACGGGTGTCAGAGAGATGGTGAAGGGTTTTAGGAAGCACCCGCTGGTGGGCAGTATGGCAAAGGAGCTGGACACACGCTGGGAGACCTTGGCTCTCCTGGGCTGCAGCCCAGCGCTTCTTTCGGCGATTCTACAGCAGGTCTCTGAACAGGATGGCGCTCAAGAGCCCAGGAAGGAGGCTCTTGGGCTGTCACAGTCAGGGTGGGTTGGAGAGGACAAGTTGAAAGAATCAAGTGTGGTTTGGGGCTCCGGGGGGAAAAAAATGGCAGCCGGGAGGGGAGGCCCCAACTCTGGGCCAGAGCCCGCACGGGCTGGGGAGCTGTGTGAGTTCCAGGGACCTGGCAAGCGGTCTGCCAGCCCTTGTCCCAGTAGCAGGCAGGAGAAGCGTCCCCGAGTGGACCCAGAGTCCTCTGGGGACAGCAGCAGGTCTCATCGTTGGGCTGTGGACAGCCCTGGAGTCTCGCGGGACCCTG
>NW_012267483.1:9342-9756 GCF_000151885.1 Dipodomys ordii | reverse complement strand
GGATATGATGCATTATCATACCATCAGCCAAAGGAGCCATATGGCTGCCTGTGCAATTCCATGGCTTTTGCTGCAATATCCCTAAAGGGTATCAGAAATGCTTGGCTCAGAGAGCACAACAGTGACTTAGTATCCTGACTTTTCTAGCATCTTGCTCTCATATTCACTAAGAAAAGCTGTTGTGCAACTCCTAAAAAAGGCTACAGGTGACAGTTCTGCTACACCAGGCAGAGTGGTTTTTGTTCAGGGCTGTATCACTGTGGGAGGAACACGTGTATGTTGAAAGCAGTAAGAAACACCAACATCCTCAGCCTCCACCCTGCTGATTTTCAATGTGAAATCTGTGCGTGACCCACTGCCACTGAATCTGTCAGGGACCCCAGAATATTGGTTGGAAACCAAATAGATTAGGGC
>NW_012267483.1:6347-9292 GCF_000151885.1 Dipodomys ordii | reverse complement strand
GCAGAAATCCTTGGCGCCACGGGTGTCAGAGAGATGGTGAAGGGTTTTAGGAAGCACCCGCTGGTGGGCAGTATGGCAAAGGAGCTGGACACACGTTGGGAGACCTTGGCTCTACTGGGCTGCAACCCAACGCTTCTTTCGGCGATTCTACAGCAGGTCTCTGAACAGGATGGCGCTCAAGAGCCCAGGAAGGAGGCTCTTGGGCTGTCAGAGTCAGGGTGGGCGCGAGAGGACAAGTTGAAAGAGTCAAGTGTGGTTTGGGGCTCTGGGGGGAAAGAAACAGCAGCCGGGACGGGAGGCCCCAACTCTGGGCCAGACCCCCCACGGGCCGGGGAGCTGTTTGAGTTCCATGGACCTGGCAAACGGTCTGCCAGCCCTTGTCCCAGGAGCAGGCAGGAGAAGCGTCCCCGAGTGGACACAGAGTCCTCTGGAGACAGCAGCAGGTCTCACCGTTGGGCTGTGGACAGCCCTGGAGTCTCGCGGGACCCTGGGCCCACTGGTATCTGGGACATGCCTGGCAACGCATGCCTTCCGGTCCAGCAGTCTCACGATCCACCAGGGCTCCCACAAGAAGGTCTCCCTTGGGAACCCCAGGGACAGGCTGAGGCCAGACCAAAAGATGGGTGCCGATCCTCTGAAGAGGAGAAGAGAGGTTCAGGCCCCCTGCCCTCTAAGATCAAGAAGACCTCTGGCAAGCCAGAGACGCAGGCAGTGAAGCTCCGTGGGCGCAATCACAAGAGCAAATCCCAGCAAGAGCATGAATTCCGCGCACCTCCACAATCTTTCGAGGATGCCCTCAACCAGACCCAGCTGCTGCCGAGGAGACAGAGGACCAAGGCCAGGATTCGTGCTGCTGCCTTGGCTCAAGGAGGCCTGAAAAGGAATGGCTCCAGCAGCCCCAGAAGACCCTCGGATTCCGTGCACAGCTCAATCCCAAGGGCAAGCGAGGTTCAGGAAAACCAGGTGGGACAGCTGGCACCAACCTCAGCCGCCAATCGAGCCAGTCCTGTCAATTCCACAGAAAGAAGCCGGGGTGCCAATGGTGCAGCTCAGCACTGAAACCTCTAATTTCCCTGGGCTTCAGGCCTATTCGGGTGGGCAGCCTGACCTGAAAAGGATGTCCTCCTTCTCTTCATCTAGGCTGGGAGCCTCTGTGCCCTGGGAAGTGGGAAAAGCGGAAAGGGAAGGGGAAGGAGGAGGTGTTGAGGAAGGGGTGAAGGGAGATGAAAGGGAAGGTGGAAGGGGAGCCGAAGGCAAAGGGGGACAGGGAGAGGGAGAGGAAGCAATGGCCTTGCCTTTTGTCAGAAAGTCCCTGAAGATGCCACTGTACTCTGGACCAAAGCACGACTCCCTCGCTCCCTGGTGCCCCCAGGATATCCGGGGGCTCCAGCAACACAGCACTCCAGCCACTCCCAGGCCGCCCTGCATTCTCCTAGCACCTATTTCCCAGAATTCTACCCCTTCTCTGCACCAGCCTCAAGGGAACACTCACCAGAGGACAGTGGCGCACAGTGGTACAGACAGGCTGTGGCAAATCCGCTGTAGCAAAGCATTCAAGGATGAAAAACCAGCAGAGGGTGAGTCCTGGCGAGAGCTGTACCTGCGGCTTCGCCAAGACCAAGAGCAGCGTGTGCTAGCACCGAGCGCCTGCCCAAGCCAAGAAGAGCCAAGGCAAATGGGCACAAAGCTCTTAAACCAACCTCCAGGAAAGCCTTCTGGCCCTGGAAAAAGCTCCCGGGCCAGGACTGTGTTGGAAGGATGCTCAAGGGCCATTCTCACTGCTTCTGAGGGACTGGAAAAATAAGGAGAGTCAGCAGAGTCCTAAGAACAGAGTCTTCAATCTACTGGAGTCTGTTCTTATCTGAACACTGAGGAATACTTCATAAATGCATGAATGCAAAAGCTATATGTCTATTGTTTATACGTAGTAAATTAGGTATTATTTGATTGGTATACTAATATTTAATTGTATAACTTATCATTTTAAATTCTGAAACTGAGAAGGAAATCTAGGTATAATGGACAGTCACTTGGCTGTCCTTCACTCACTCTTAGCCTGGGCCTTCACTCACTCTTAGCCTGGGCATGATGAAGCTTAGGACACAGTCTGTGCCCTTGAGCACAAGCAGTGACCTGCTCACTGCAGAGGACTCTGGTGACCTGCTGGGGACAACACTGATCCTGCAGCCCTCTCTCATCTCCCACAACTGGACATGTTGTGTGCACATGTTCTCTTTAGTGCTGGAAGTCACAATATAGCTTAGGCTAATACTGAGCTGGTAAATCCCACCACCACAGCCAAAGATGAGATTTTTTTGAAAAGCATTAGTTTTTAATATTATCTATCCAATTTGTAGTGTTCAAATCCAGTGGGCAAATGATAGAGAAGAAAATGAAATCAGAATGAGTATTTATTAAACGATATGATGCATTATCATCAGTCAAAGGAGCCATATGGCTGCCTGTGCAATTCCATGGCTTTTGCTGCAATATCCTGAAGGGTATCAGAAATGCTTGGTTCAGAGAACACAACAGTGCCTTAGAATCCTGACTTCTCTAGCTTCTTGCTCTCACATTCACTCAGAAAACCTGTTGTGTTGCTCCTAAAAAAGGCTACACGTGACAGTTCTGCTACACCAGGCAGGGTAGTTTTTGTTCAGGGCTGTATCAGTGTGGGAGGAGCATGTGTATGTTGAAAGCAGTAATAAACACCAACATCCTCAGCCTCCACCCTGCTGATTTTCTATGTGAAATCCGTGCCTGACCCACTGCCACTGAATCTGTCTGGGACCCCAGAATATTGGTTGGAAACCAAATAGATTAGGGCTTGTGGAGACTGGCCTGGCTTCTGTAGGAACCAGTACAAATAGGTGTTTCCATCACTAAATAAGACTCTGACTTGACCTACAGAAGATGGAGACTGGCTCTCCCATGGTGACAGGCTG
>NW_012267483.1:5985-6297 GCF_000151885.1 Dipodomys ordii | reverse complement strand
GATGCGTTCTCTCAGATAAGGGCGAGTGAAACGCAGGATCCAGGAACACAGGTGAGTGGGCCTAGCATCTCTGTAGACATGATCGGGGGTGGCATTGGGATGCAGAATGCCGAGTCTGTGTGCGGAGTTGTGCGGCAGCTCCAGGAGCGCCTAGCCACCAGCACAGACACGGACGAGCTTGTTAATTCCCTGAGGCTGCTCTCAGTCATTCCCATCCCGGCAGAAATCCTTGCCACCACAGGTGTCAGAAGGGTAGTGAAGCGTTTTAGGAAGCACCCACAAGTGGCTGGTTTGGCCAAGGAACTGGACAAA
>NW_012267483.1:0-2170 GCF_000151885.1 Dipodomys ordii | reverse complement strand
AGATTAGGGCTTGTGGAGACTGGCCTGGCTTCTGTAGGAACCAGTACAAATAGGTGTTTCCATCACTATATAAGAGACTCTGACTCGACCTACAGAAGATGGAGACTGGCTCTCTCATGGTGACAGGCAGAGAGAGTGGAGTCTGAGTCAATATAACATCTTCACTGGATCCTAAAATAATTAGAAAAGTGGACAGGGTTCATTACTAGCATCATGAGACATTTTCACAATTACCTTATTGCAGGCTATAATTTTTTTTATTTTTGTTTCATCCAACAAAGTGTTCATTAAATACATGATGATCTCAGACACACACACACACACACACACACACACACACACACACACACACACACACATCAGAATTTGTAAAACAGCATGGGTTTTTGCTCCTTCTGGAATCTTCCTCACTCTCAAAGACACATATGCCACATTTCCATTCAAGAGGGCAAATATGCATGAGTGGACATAACACACAAGGGGCGCAGAGCTTAGCCCCTCCCCATCTCCTTCCTCAGCTCTAGTATGTTCTTATGTGATACCCAGAGCAAGCCCCAGGAGCTGAACAGAGCACCTCATTTTGAGAGTAAGGAGTCCTGGTCAGTGCAGGCAACTTAGAGCTGAGCTTTTATGTTGGACTTGCAGGGAAGTTCCTCCCTAGGGAGCAATATGCAAATGTCCTGGTGGGTGCAATGGTGAGAGACAAACTATCAGGTGAGATGGAAAGAGACACAGGAAGGGTGGGGCCTCTCCTGTGAGCAAATGACATTAACTGGGACCAAGTAAAGCAAGAGAAATCTAATGTGAGTTCCCTAGAAAAGGAATGCCTTCATGATTCCCCCTACTTTTGTCTGCTGCCTAATTCTTCAACCCTTTCTGTTATGCTTTACAGTTTTCTTTATAAGGATGCATTTCCATAAATATTGAGTCATTCTTATTTATTTTCTAGATATTTGTTTTAAAGTTTAGGTCTGGTCATTTTATTTTGCTTAGTATAAACTACATGTAATGTAGAGAGCAAAAATAAATGTACAATGTTTAGCACAGATATACAATTCAGACAAACCATGGAATTCAGTATCAAGTTACTCAAAGGCCCCCTTCCAGTCCATAACAGACAGTCCCAACATGTGGCATTATAGTTTGTTTGTCTCCTAGACTTGACCATCACATAAGTGGAAGAGAGAACTTTTATTTGGTTTTAGCTTCTTGTTTCTGAAATCCTGTTGAGGTCTTTTCCTCTCATAGGTTCAGCGCCCTTCCTATCACTTCCTTTGGTTCTGAAAGGCTTCTTGTTCTGCCAGAGTATGTCTGCATATACCAATTTCCCTTCATTTGCAGTTAGAAAACAATGGGGTTTTTTTGCCTTCAATTTTAAGGTATGGGGTTATGAATACAGTATTCTTGGTTGGCTTTTCTTTTCTATTGATTGTCACATATGCCATTCTAATATATTCTAACCTCAAATGTTAATGATAAAATTAATCCAGGATTTTATTGAATTTTCCTGTGCACATAATATTCTTCAAGATTTTCTTTTCCTGTATAACAGCTTTTTATATGTGTTTACCTGATTGTGATTCAGTAGAACTCTTTAATGTAAAAATACATCTCATTTTAAGAGTTATTTTTCAAATATTTTGACTTATGTTTATCTTTTGCTTCATAGGTTTTTATACACAATCTTACAATAGTAATCACTAAGTTAAACTATAATTCTCTGAGGACTTATCTGTTCATTTTTTCATTGATTTTTTACTAAAAAACTTACATTGTTATATATTCACTGATTCTTCTGCCATGATGAAGTTATAACATATCTATTTAGTGCATTGTTCCATTGGGTTCTAGAATTCCCAAACCTGATTTTTACACCAATGTAAATTTTTGCCTTACTTCTCCTCTACCTGTCCTTTCCCTCCTCTGTATTCTTCCTAGGCAGTTTGTATTACTGGACAAATTTGTATGTTTAAAAATTCAAACTTGCATTTGTTTCGCCTTTCTCTTTCACATGCCAGGATGGGGAAAACAAGTTTAACATACTTTCAACCCAAACAGACAGTCACCTCTCATCTCTCCAACCCAGGAAGTTATTAAATCTCTGTCAGACAAACACAGAACTAAAGAGATGAGACAACAGTAAACCAAGAGATAAGAACCAATTGTGCTA
>NW_012267482.1:470459-471452 GCF_000151885.1 Dipodomys ordii | reverse complement strand
TTATTATAAAGTTGATGGACAGAGATTTGACAGTGAAATAAATCAGTTCATGAGAACATTTCTTTTTAGACAATGACCACTCTTGGACTCTTGGCATCGATTCTCATTTGATCTGTCAATCACCCCTCATCCAACATGAGACATGCCATCAGTCAATGAAGATATGCCATCCTAGCAATGAGGAGAAGAGACCTCCTAGACCCACCAAGACAGAGCTAGTCCTGGTGACGAGGGTCTACCAGAGGCACTTGGCAAAAACATCCTAAATGGAGTCGCTCTGTGCTTGCCCTTTCAAAATTCACCAGAGTCAGGAGGTTAAAAGAAAATAGATCATAAGTATGCCTATTTAATGCCCATCCCTGTCTTGTAAGTGGACAGGAACTTACATTCTTGACCATGATACCTGCTATTTCTACTTGTTTTTCCATCCATACTCTGTAGTTCAAATGTCTGTAATCCAGGCATTTTTGCCCATTTACAGGAATGATGCAGGACTCCCATTAGGCCCTTATCCACTCGATTCCCCCTAGCTTCTAAATTTTTATTCTTAACTAGTCCCTGTGTGGTTGCCAGACCTTAATCAGTCAAATGTACTCAGGGACATGATCCACCAGCTCCAGGATCATCTGGCTTACAAGAGAGAGGAAGTACCCATGACATCCAACATCTTTCCTTTTGCACTGTGAATTAATGGCTGCCCTTTCATCTGTGTTTGTGTGCCTTCTGATAATGTTCAGTTGCTACCTTATAAGATCTTTCAGATTTCTATACATGCATTCACCACCCAGGAACAGTTACTATTACTTTCTCCTGGACCAGATGAAATCCCGCCTTCTACCCCTAACGTCCACTCTGCTTGACAAAAGGAAGTAGCAATAAATAGTCAACGCCCCTTTGTAACTATCAAAATGTTGGAATGTTAAGTCTGCTCAGGGAGAATGGACCCTTCTCTTTTCTCTTCTCCAGGGGATACCGTAAGAAGATGCCCAAATG
>NW_012267482.1:465328-465644 GCF_000151885.1 Dipodomys ordii | reverse complement strand
AGGATTCTGTTGCTCTCCTCTGGTCTCTGGGCGTCTTTATAACTAAAACCCACACTCGCCCTTACATGTCTACCAATCAGAGAGCACCTTCTGATCGGATTTCTGAGATACACCCAGCACACCTGCTCTGCTTGTAACAGGCTGGATTAATAGAAGCAGTGGTTCTACGAAGACTGATAGGATTATAGGTGTAACACAGTTGGTGCAGCTTCCATTTAAAATTTTTAAAAGCATTTCCCACACTTACATGTTAATCCGTTGAGAAACATTCTCAGATATTTCACTATCCTGAGCCTGTAATGATTCCAAGAATATT
>NW_012267482.1:464913-465278 GCF_000151885.1 Dipodomys ordii | reverse complement strand
TTACATGCATTCACCACCCAGGAACGGTTACTGTTACTTTCTCCTGGACCAGATGAAATCCCGCCTTCTACCCCTAATGTCCACTCTGCTTGACAAAAGGAAGTAGCAATAAATAGTCAACGCCCCTTTGTAACTATCAAAATGTTGGAATGTTAAGTCTGCTCAGGGAGAATGGACCCTTCTCTTTTCTCTTCTCCAGGGGATACCATAAGAAGATGCCCAAATGATTGTTCTCCCCATAGGACAGCATATGGACCTGCCGAGAAGCCACTGCCCAACACCTTAAACCCACGTAAATGGGAGCATAGGGAGGCCCCCCACGTCACTAGGTCACTTGCAGCAACCCCTCCTCCCCTCCCTAAGTT
>NW_012267482.1:463642-464813 GCF_000151885.1 Dipodomys ordii | reverse complement strand
TTTATTGATTCATTGATACAGTAAATTGTGGACAGTCGGGACTGCCCCAGGCCTGGGGGATTTCCTCACAATCATTTAGCCAAACAAGAGCATGGTCAAGTTCTTTCCAGGCTGAATTCACTCCAGATTCCTGAGGATGTGTACCCACGTAGACCAAAGTGCTCAGCATCTTCTGGAGTACCATAGCTATCATTGAAAAGAAAAGCTCAGAAACAGAGGTCTTTCTCTTCCACTCACACTGACTTATTGGGGTCTATGCCCCCCTGAGAGTGCTTTTACACCAAAGCCTTCATTTCTTTTTTATTTTTATTTTGCCAGTCTTGGGAGTTGGTCTGAGGACAAGGGCACTATCCATGAGCTACTTCTGCTCAGGCTAGTATTCTGCAACTTGAAAAACAGCATCACTTCTTGCTTTTTCTGAGTGGTACTGAGGAAATGAACTCAGGGCTTCATGCATGCTAGGCAAGTACTCTACAACTAAGACACAATTCCAGACTCCAACTTTCATTTCTGAGTGCTCAGAAGAGAGCCAAGGAGAGATGCACCTGACTACAGAGGCAGAGCAGAAAGGCCAGGGAGACGCTCCATGGTGACCACCCAGGTGCCTTCAGGCCCCTGGGTATAGAATTGGCATGTTTTGTGACGATGAGAGAAATTGGTACAGATCTGGACCTTCTGAGTAGTCCCCATGTCTCTCAATGCCTGTGCCAACCTAGCCTGAACCTGGGAAAATCTCTGAGAGTCAAAGTTCCCAACCCTACAGCCTTGAGGGCGGTAGCTCTCCAGAGGGGCAGGGTAGAGCCCTCATCTCAAATGAGGCAGCCTGGCCGTGTGGCTCAGGAGGCTCTGCACGGCAGACATGGAGAGGTGGTTTCCATAGAAACTGAAGACGCGGAGCTGGGAGCACAGGCTCAGGGCGGGCAGCATGCACAAGAGCTGGGGATCCGTGATGGCACAGTCCTCCAGGGCCAGGGTCTCCAGGGTGCCGGCTGCGTGCTCCAGTAGGACTCTCAGGGGCTCAGGACTGAAGTTGTCCAAGAGCAAACTCCTCAGACGCAGGTGCTTGAGCTGCCTGGAGCAGGGCCACTGGGACAGGAACCACAAGTCAGCCTCCTTCAGTGGACATGAACTCAGAGACAAGGTCTTCAAAAGGGTGAGGTTCTGAGGATGG
>NW_012267482.1:431815-456313 GCF_000151885.1 Dipodomys ordii | reverse complement strand
GCAGAGCCTTCTGGATTTCAGAGATGGAGCTAGTAAGAATCTGCAGCTGCCTTGAACACAAATGGACTTGTTCTTTCCTCTCGCTGGCCCACTGGAGCAGGTGGGCTTGGACATCATTCTCAGTGTAACCTCTGATGATCAGGTCCATGGCGATCATCAAGGGCTGCTCTTCAGTCAACCCTGAGCAGTGGCTCTCTCTTGGCTTGTCAGTCAGGACATCCGGACAAGATAGTCGGGCCATGGAGGGGTACCCTTGTATCCAGATGTTTGGGTGTTCCTTCCGCAGGTCGAGGACTTGCAGTTTCCACCGACTGGAGCGCTCCTTCTTGGCCAGTAGCAGATCAAGCCCATCCAGGACAGCGTTGAAGGTCTCCAGGTCTGGAGACTCTGCCAGGTCCCCCAGGGGGAGGCAGGGGAAGGGCCAGGCCTGCACCAGGGCCTTCAGCACCTCTGTGTGGGCTCCACAATAGACCTCCATGAAGAGCGAAGGGAACAGCAACAGAGGCAGATCTTCCAGGGCAGAGATGGCCAGGGCCTGGTTGCTCAGCAGACTCTGCATGGCCAGATGCTGGAGCGAGGGTGGGGCTCCAATGCTCATCTTGATGGACCAGATGTGGACCAGGTGTGCAGGGCTCTCTGAGTCCCAGCAGGGCCAGGCACTGACTGCAGGATTCAGAACTCTGCTTCTGTTCTCTATCCCTAGGCATCTTTAAAGCCCAACCCCAGCCTCACCATGCATACCTGCCAATCACAGAGCAGCTTCTGATGGGATTTCTGAGTCACACGCAGCACACCTGGGTTGGGTGTTGCACTCAAGATTAATTCAAACAGAGGTTTTGAGCAAAAGGTTATCGGATAAAAGGCCTGACCAATACAGCCTAGCTTCTCTTTGAAATGTACCTTAATCCCTTCAGATATTCCAACAGATGGGCTGGGAAGGTGGCTCAGTGGCAGAGTACTTGCCTTACATGCATGAGGCCCTGTTCAATTCCTCGCACCACATAAGCAGAAAAACCCAGAAGTGGTGGTGTGGCTCAAGTGGTAGAGCACCAGCCTTGAGCTGAAGAGCTGAGGGACAGCGCCCAGGCCCAGAGTTCAAGCCCCACGGCCACCAACAACAACAAAAAGATATTCCCACAGATGTTCCACTGCTTCATCAAATAGATACTACTTACCCTAAAACAGACATAGATCCAAACACATTGACGGCTTCATTGTGCCTGATGTTGGTGTCATTCCTAGGCCTTGAGGGCTAGAGGGCTCTCCCTGAGGAGGTTTATTTTTTTCCTCACTCAAGGCTAATGCTCTACCAATTGAGCCATAGTTGTACTTCTGGATTGTGTGTGTGTGTGTGTGTGTGTGTAGTTAATCAGAGACCAGAGTCTCACAAATTTTCCTTCTCAGGCTAATATCAAACCACAATCATCAGATCTCAGCCAGCCTCACTTGTTCAGATCCAGGTGTGAGCCGCAGATGCCTGGCACAGACTAACTCTCAGAAATGTTCTCTTCTTATGCTCTCTCTTCCTCTCTCTCCTCCTCCCTCCAGCTTTCCCTTCCTCCCTCCCTGACCCCAAACTTAGGATCTAAATGTGTCCTTAAAACTCTTCCAAGTCCCCCTTCCTAAAACCATTATGTCAGTCGCTAGCATTTCAGCCACATCCAAGTATTGTTCACCTCTGTCTTCTATTTGTCTTTCAGAAATGTCATGTGCTCCACTTTCCTAATGGCGGGACACAGCTGACTCTGCTAGTGAGGCTGATTTTTTTTGTTGTTGTTAATAAAGAAGCAACTTTATTGAGAAGGTTCCTACACTGACCAGCCAGGGCCGCAGCACAGGCTCGGGAGCTGATACTGTGACCCCGAGCAACCCACGTACTTAGGTTTTTAAAGGCAAAATTCACAAGGTCAAGCCTGGTCATACACCCAAAAGATTGCACAGTCATACTAGACCACACGCAGGTGGCCAATGAGGTTACCCTTTGTCACATAATGGCTGTTTAAACCAACCTATCACTTTTGGTTTAAATGCCTCACAAATTCAATGGTAAGGCGGAGTTTATGGTAAGCTCATGATATTGCCAGTATGAGCCAGATTACAGCCAGCCAGATTACAACCTATCTGTTTACTCAGTCAGTCCTTAAAACAGAACAATGAAGGTGGGTTAAGTTGTTAAGGGGAGGGGTACCTAGAGGCATTCTTTCCATTCCAAGAACTGGGCTGGTTGGAGCCAAGGTCGAGTTAACATTGTTTAGAGGTTTTTCCCTAAAATCCCTAAAACAAAGGCAAATCCTGGAAAGAAGCTGTACTAGTTCGAGTCTCCTCTCAGGGCCTACTTCCCTCCCCCCTTTGACTTGTTCCTGAGTCAAATCATTGACTCAATTTTTCCATTGGGATGGAATCATATTGAGTTCTCATTACCATTGATTTTATGGCCCCAATCCTCTTTTGTATGAATGACAATGCATTAATTACACAAGGGCTAATTTATAGCATCAGGAAGGTAAGAATCAAGGTGGGCAGCAATAGTTGAAATCAGGGTTATCATCCATGGAGACCTACATTTAATGTCAGAAGCAAGAGAACTACACCAGCCAGGGCAGTTATTAGGGTTGTTGCCCATGGGGACCATGAGAAGAGAGGCTGATAACATGACTCATTCCCTCAGACTCTTCTAACCGAGGCCAATCTTTCCCTAATACAGAGGCTACCTTGCTTCATGAGAAGTCCAGTTCCAGGCGATTTCAGAGAACTACCTCTGCCAGTGAGTCTACTTGGCGGCTCTAACTGAACCAGCATCTAGATCGCAGTAGGTATATAGATAAGACAAACAATATTCCACATCAGTACACCAATCCTGACTTTATGTATAGCACAAGCACAGCTGTACTCGTAAGTTCCAATTTCAAGACATACCATTTGCTACATACTTATACTTTCTGAGGTTTGTCTTCTTTCCTTTTAAACATTTAAAGACAATCCTTACTTTTCAAATCCTTTCTTATCCAGGATACCAATTTTTTCCCCAATTCCTTTCCCAAGGCTTTCTTTACCACACTCCTCTTCTTTTCAGTTTCTTGAGCATCTTTGTGGCTAGAGTTTAAAACTGCCCAATTTTCCTTTGGCTTGTGGAACCTTTATCTTAGAACAGCCTTAAGGCACCCTGTGATGCAGAAGCTTGCTAGATTTTAAGGCTAAGAGTAGGGCTGGGGCTCATTTACCATACCAGAGCCAAACTAGGCTATGACAATAGAGTGGATTTCCAGTCAGTATGCACTGAAGTGCCTAAGGCAAGCAAGCCAGTGATATCCTTGTCCCCAATATCCACTGTGGGAATAGAGAGGGTTTCTGATATCCCCAAAAGAATGTCCCACAAGATCTTAGATTTAGCAGCTTTCAACCAGGAAGCAGACTCAGGTGATGGAATCAGGCAGGAGTTCCTCCAGGTGACTGTCAGGCCGTCGTTGAACTTTACCCATTAGGGTGTACAGCAGCAGCAGCAGGGTCTCTCAGTGGCTCCAAAGGACTGTTACCTCATGCTGGGCTGCAAATTCCTACACAGACTGGAACTTAAGAGCCAAAGTTATACTGACAAACTTGTAAGAATCCTCTGTGATTTGCTCTGGGCTTGCTGGAAATGGAACTCTGTGCTGTTCCCACTCAGCAAGTTGAATCCAGAGTCTGCTGAATAAGCCTGCCATGCTCACCCAAAACTTCCCTACCTCGCGAGGCTTTTCTCGGATCTTCTCTCCAACAGCCGAGTGCCCGCACACTGTCCTTCTGGCTGGGGATCCCAGTCCCCCTCAGGTTGGAGGGGCTAAGAGCTCTATCCCGGACGAGCCCCCATTAAATGTAGTAGGAAGACCCCTACTCAGGCAGGCAAGCCCACCTAGTCGCCCGGAGTGACAGAGCCCACCACAACAAAGTTGTTAATAATGAAGCAACTCTATTGAGAAGGTTCCTACACTGACCGGCCAGGGTCACAGCACAGGCTCAGGAGCTGATACTGTGACCGTGAGGCTGATTTTTGCACGCACATTTCAATTTCATTTACTAAATTAAAACCCAGAATGAAGAGTCCTTCTGTTTTATTGTCTTAGCTCCTGACAGTTTACATTTCGCTCATGCCTCTCCACTGTGGGTGTGATGGAATCCAGGCTGGAATTCACAGTTGATGTAGTAGGAAGAGAACAGAAGGCTTTGGGGTCAGAGTTGGCCACGTGTTTCCATCAGATTGCAGTCTGCTGCTGGGAAGTGTTTCTTCGGTGTGGGCATGATGCACCCTGGCGTTAATAGGCATTAAGGTCTACACTGAGGTGTTCAGGCTTTGCCCACTTTATTGGGCCAGAGCGGCGTTTCTCAGGATTCCCTTATCCAAAGTCACCTCTGTCTCCCTGGGACTTGGAAGGCAGAAGGGGAACAGTAGCTACTAGGCTCGGAAGGCACAGGTAACCCAGTCCAGTGCAGCTCACACCTGGTCCCCTCGATCACCTGGGGACAAGTCAGTAGCTGCTCTACCATCCTCTCTGAGTCTGCATCCACTCGGTTACTATGGTGAGCTCGGGTTTCTGATAAAACCCTCTCTGGTTGGTAATCCTTCTAAGCAGGGTTCTGCTACGTGAACCACAGCACCATGTGCAGCTATTTATGAGTGGTTAACTGGAGATAAGCTCACTGATTTTTTTCTGTCGGGGCAGGCTTTGAACCACGATTCTCAGATCTCATCCTCCTGAGTAGCTAGCATGACAGGTGTGAGCCACGGGCACCCAGCTTGGGTGTTTTTTTCTGCTAAAATGGGGTAACGCCAGTAATTATTTCAGACACAGCAGCAAATGTGTGACTAGAGCTCCAACAATTTCTAAAACCTGGGGTTGGCTGTGGGGTTTTGAAAATGGAGAGGGAGTGGGCTTTTCGGCCGTGTTCTCAACCAGCGCTCCATGAGGCTCCCAGCTCGGTTACCCACCTGGTTTCTGCAAGCATCTGTCCTCTTTTAATGGAACTAAGTAGTAATTATTTTCGTGCCAATATTGGGATTTGAACCTAGGCCCTGCCTGAACATTGTCTTTTCGCTTGTTTTTAACTCAAGGATATCGCTCTAGCACTTTCAGCCTTTTCCTGATAATTGGAGACCAAAGTCTCATGGACTTTCCTGCCTGGGCTGGCTTCAAACTGTGATCCTCAGGTCTCAGCCTCCTGATTACCTAGGATGATAGGCAAGATACACCAGTGCCACTCTGTAAATATGATGGTGAAGACAGTCATCCAGGTCAAATATTCATTACCATAAAAATATGTACATAGGAAACAGACATTTATAGCAAATATCAAATTGGTTCTGTGTTATCTTGCTCATGAGTCTAATGTCCCAGAAAACGTCTTTTTTTTTTTTGCTGCTGTTGTTTGATTGTTTTTATTTTGCTTTTGGTTTATGCATTTAGGCAGGAAACAGAGACATTAAAACACAATGAAAGCCAGGCACCACTGGCTCATGTCTGTAATCCTAGCTACTCAGGAGGCTGAGATCTGAGGATAGTGGTTCAAAGCCAGCCCAGGCAGGAAAGTCAATGAGACTCTGATCTCCAATTACTATCAGAAAACAGGAAGTGGTGCTGTAGAGCACTCCTCTTGAGCTGAAGAGGCTCCGTGGATGCACCCAGACCCGGAGTTCAAGCCCCATGACCAAACAAACAAACAAACAAGCAGTGAAGAAATTCTAAGTTTTGGTGTCGGTAATGGGGATTCAACTCAGAATCTGGGCATTCTTGCTTTTGTTTTCACTCAAGGCTCATGCTCTACCACTTGAGCCACAGCCCCACTTTTGGCTTTGTGCTGGTTCATTGAAGATAAGCCTTACAGACTTTCCTGCCTAGATTGCTTTGAACCATGACCCCCAGATCTCAGCCTTCTGCAGTGCACAGCTTGTAACTTTTAAAAAAGACAAAAGAATCTGGTTTGTTTCCTCTTTTGGATCTTTCACAAAAGAAGAAGCAGACTGTCCAATGATGACTTCCTGGTGCTACCCCTGGGCTGGGAGATGATCTTTGCACAGATGATCTTTGTACCCCGTGGCTTATTCTCTACAGACTGAACCATCAGAGTCAGCAAAGACCTGATCACCGTCTGGGAGCCAGATGGGCCACATCTCTACAGATTAATTTATACTCTGGACTTTTCAGATACGGGAAGTACGATTTGATTTTGCACTTTGAGATCATAGGTAGGCACTTACTCTCTTCTGTCTCTTCTCGACAAAATTTCCAGATGGAAAGATTATAGTCCTGGGGCTCTCTGTCCATTAGCTTCTTTTGCTAGAGTAGCACTTTACCACTTGAGCCACAGTGTTGCTTCCAGCTTTTTTGAGCACGTTATTGTGGGTAAGAGTCTCACAGAGGGGCTGGGAAGGTGGCTCAGTGGTAGAGCGCTTGCCTTGCATGCCTGAGGCCCTGGGTTCGATTCCTCAGCACCACATAAGCAAAAAGAAAAAAAAGCTGGAAGTGGCGCTGTGACTCAAGTGGTAGAGCACTAGCCTTGAGCTGAAGAGCTGAGGAACAGCGCCCAGGCCCAGAGTTCAGGCCCCACAACTGGACCTATCCACCCCCCCAAAAAAAAAAGGGTCTCACAGAGTTCCTGCCCAGGTTAGCTTCAAACCACAATCCTCACACTCAGATCTCAGCTTCCTGAATAGCTAGGATACTAGTTGTGAGCCACTGGTGCCTGCCTTAAAATGCATTTTGTCAGGCTACTCAGGAGGCTGAGATCTGAGGATCTGGTTCAAAGCCAATGTGGGCAGTACGTCCATTAGACTCTTATCTCCAATGAACCACCAGAAACCCACACGTGGTGCTGTGGCTCATGTGGTAGAACACCAGGCTTGAGCAAAAGAGCCCAGGTACTGAGGAAAAGCTCCAGCACCAGAAAAAAAGAAAGACAACATGAAGTGCAGATTTAATCAAGATCTGAGATTCAGTGATGACTTTTACACACGTTGCATAACTCCTACCTTGTGACTGTTAGGAGTGCACAGTATTTCTAGATAATGGATATCAGGTTTCTTCAACAACTAGTCAGGGAAAAATCATGTCAAGAGCGAGCGACCACAGACTTTTTACTTTTGCATGTGTGTCAGTATTGGGGCCTAGGAGCTGCCCTGGAGCTTTTTCATTCAAGTCTAGCGCTCTACGACGTGGCACAGCTCAACTTCTGGCCTTTTGGTAACTGAGAAAAGAATCTCATGGACTTTTCTGCCCTGGCTGGCTTTGCCCATTAATTGTCAGTTCTCAGCCTCCAAAGGAGATAGAATTACAGGTGGGGGCCATCAGTACCTGGGCAGAGTAAGAGATTGCAGGGATCCTGTGGGTGTGTGTTGGGGTGCGGGGTATCAGTGGATTCACTTTAGAAATTCCTTGTTCTAGGGTTTAAGTCTATATTTGAATATCATGTGGGAGGCTTGGTTTGGAATTTCCTGTAGATTGTGTAGTGGACAGGACTTGGGATTTCTAGACACCAAGGGCGTGTATATATATAAACTGAGATTTGAACTCAGGGTCTAGTTGATGCCCCTTAGCGTTTTGTACTAAAGTCTAATGCTCTTTCACTTGAGCCATAACTCTACTTCTGGCTTTTGGTGGTTCACTGGACATAGGAGTCTCATGGACTTTTCCACCCAGCTGGTTTGAACTCAATTCTGAGATCTCAGCCTCCTGAGTAGCTAGGGTTGCAGGTGTGGGCCATTGGTGGCCCTTTTGAACATTTTTAGGTATGCGATTGAAATGCAGCTTTTCCTTGTGAATGCAATGAACTTCTCCATTCCTCCCCAACCCCCCCCCACACACACACTGGAACCACAAGAACATGATAAATGGTTACTTCAACACAACAATCATGAGTCAAACTGTGTTTATTCCACATCTACAGAAGGAAGTCCACTTTCATCACTGTCTCAGTATTTCATGTCACCTGAAGCATCCCCACTGAGCAGTCTCAGTATCATAATATACGTATTTTGTGCCAGTATTGGGACCGAACTCCAGGCCTGGGTGCTGTCTCTGAGCTTTTTCATTCAAGATTGGCTCTCTGCCACTTGAACCACAGTTCTACTTCTAGCATCTTGCTGGGTCACTGAGGAGACTCTCATGGACTTTCTTGCTCATCTGGCTTTGAACTGTGATCTTTAGATCTCAGTCCAATGGGAAGCTGGTTCACACCAGGTGTGAGCCACCAGGCCCAGCTTCAACCTCAGGATTAGCAGCCTCTTCCCTGCAAGTCTATTACAGTCTTCACCTGTTCCTGCCTTAACCCATTCTTAACAAGTTACACAAAGATCACCTTTTGGGCTGAGCACTCCCAGAGTTCATCTGCTTTCTGACAAAAGCAGTCAGATTCCAGTTCTGCGGTGAGCTTGAGGAGCTATGCACCAAAGTGCTAAGTTCTCAGAGCTATTTTTCAGGTTATAAATAAAGACCAGTAAAACCCATGGATTGGGAGCATTTAAGTGTGTGTGTGTGTGTGTGTGTGTGTAATAGGGCTTGACCTCAAGGCCTGATTGCTTTCCCTTTCCCCTTAAGGCTGGTTCACTACCACTTGAGCCACAACTCTGCTTCCGGCTTTGTGCTGGTTAGTTATTGTTAATAGCCAAATGGATTTGTCTGCCCAAGTTGGCTTTGAACCTCACTTCTTAGCTGAGATTTCCAGTGTGAGCCTCCGGCACCTGGCCAGCTGAACACCTTCTCTGTGAGTCTCATTTTGAAGCCATCCATCCAGTTATTTATTTGCCTTAGCAAAGTTTCCTTCCCCGACCACAATGAAAGGGAAGAAATTCCAGCCACGCAGTGCTGTCTGTATTTCAGTCGAGATGTTGCCCGTGGATCCAGCAGACAGTGTTTCTGCCATCCCCAAGCCTCCAGCCACTTGGCTCCTCCACCCTCCACGGCCCTGGGAGCAGGTGGCCCTCACTTGCACTGAGCGTGTGAGCTGTGCTCAAGCTGCTTGTCTTTTTGGCTGCTGTTTCTGGGCCATGAAAAAACAACTGTTTCTGGAGCTCAGCCAGTTTTCAGCTCCTTATCTCAAATCTTCTTTTCAGGGAGGAGAAAGGACCCCAATGAGAGAGGCCAGCCACGCTGTCCCCCTGCCCTGCATTCAGCATGGGGACAAGGGACGGCTCACGTGGGGATGTTGGAGCCCAGGAAGCCCAGCCTCTGCTTGTTCTTTCTCTGTTCTGTCATCTGGGGAGGAAAAGACACGGGCATTCAGAACACCAGTGCTGTCACTGAGCCTTTATGCTGAAGACTAGTGCTCTACCACCTGAGCCACAGCACCACTTCCAGTTTTCTGGTGGTTCATGGGAGATCAGAGTCTCCCAGACTTTACTGCCCCGGCTGGCTTTGAACCAGGATCCTCAGATCTCAGGCTCCTGAGTAGCTGGGATGACAGGTGTGAGCCGCTGGTGCCCAGTAGTCTCTTTACTGCAAGTTAGACTCCTCAGATCACACCGCAGCTCCCTGAACCTCCAGGGATCATAGGGTAGAATGGCAGACCCCCCCCCCGCCCCATCCCCAGCTCCTGAACCTACTTAGAACCGGGCCCCTGTTCCGCACCTGCTCCTTCAGCTCGGCCAACTGCCCGGACAGCTGCTTCACCAGGCTCATGGTGGCCTCCAGCTTCTCCTGCAGGCTCCGAATCTCATTCTGCTCACCATCACCTTCGTTGCCGATGAGGGACATGGCGCGCATCCGAGGAAACCAGTCCAGGTTTTTCTCCTAAAAGCAAAGACATGTGCGGAAGCGTCAGAGGCAAATCTAAGAGGCACTGCCGCGGGGCCGGGGTGAGCTCAAGGCCCAGCTCTGCATCCACGCCCTGCCGTCTGAGAGCTCGTCAGAAGCAGTGAGAAGATTCCAGAAGAAGCGTCGTGCGGAGGGCACGCCACCCCTCACAGGCCAGGCCTTCTGAACTCAGACGCAGGAGCTCCTGCTCACACTGCCCACCTTTCCCTCTCTGCACCCCCATTCTCCTGTTTAACCGGAAGCCTGTGTCTGTACCCTGAAGTCGTGAAGATCTCCTCGGGTGCTGTCTGCCACCGGTTCCCAGGAATCCAGCTTCTTTATCTAGCGTTCACCAGCTCTGTCTATTTGGCCTATGGAGGTGAGTGGCCAGAACTAATGTAAGACTCTCCTGGACTGGGCCTGGAGTCTACAAACATGGTTTCAGAAACCCGGGAATAAGAAAGTAGACAGACGGGGAATATGCCTGATATCACAAGCTTGCATCTTGAAGGGAACCTCTCCCACTCGCTGAGATAAACCTTTTTTTTTTTTTGGTCGGTCATTGAGCTTGAACTCTGGGCCTGGGCGCTGTCCCTCAGCTCTTAAGCTCGAGGCTGGCGCTCTACCACTTGAGCTACAGTGCCACTTCCAGTTTTTCTGGTGGTTCACTGGAGATAAAAGTCTCACAGACTTTCCTGCCTGGACTGGCTTTGAACCACAGTCCTCAGATCTCAGCCTCCCGAGTGGCTAGGATGACAGGCGTGAGCCACCAGTGCCAACACAGAATAAGGGATGTTTGAAACGCAATCCCCCCAAACTGTGCTGAGAGCCTTGCGCTGTCAACCACGGCCACCACTGCTGTAGCTGCAGCTTTCATCCTGCCTGTCCCAGGGTTGCAGATGCCCAGGAAAAACGTAGCAGTCTAGCTTGTTTTTTCAACAAACTAACAAATGCCAAAGCTCTAATTCTGGAAAAAATCAATCAGGAGATGAAAGAGTTAAGAACAGCTGCCATAGGTTACTTGCTGTTCAATCGTTTAGGATGTGAACAATTTAAAGGATTGTGCTGCTTTAATATAACAATTCTCAACATATTCAGCATCAGTTGCACTTGCTCCAGAAGGCGCTGGGCAAGTTAAAATACAGCTCTAGCTGGGGCGTCCCAGAGTGGCTTTCCCAGAGCTGGGCTCTCCTGGGCCAACCGTTTCTAGACAGGAACTCTGGGATCTGAAACTGTTAGCGCCCCAGATCTCAGCTACACGGTCTGGCCTGTTCCTGCCTTGCTCCCTCTCACGATGGACGAAGGAGCCCGCAGCGGGCTGCAGCCTTGGTCCACCCACCGAGCGTCTGTGCTCAGTGCCAGCATGCTACCAGTTCAGCCACAGCGCTGCCACTGCTGGGTTATGTGGCGGTTCACCAGAGTTGAGAGTCAAGAGGACTTTCCTGCCCAGGCTGGTTTTGAACTGTGATCCTCAGACCTCAGCCTTGTTGTGCAGCTAGGATTCTAGTCACCAACAAGGATCTCTTTCTTCTCACACTTTTGGTTGATTGATACGGTAAATGATAGCGTGGGACTGTCCCACTGTTTACAACCAATGTTCCAGTTCCTTCCAGGCTGAATGCACTCCAGGTTCCGGCTGGCCTGTGGCCACGTCACGCCAGCTTCCATCCTCGGCTCCACCAGCCCTTCCCTGGAGCTCCGCCTGCAGCGGCCGCCTCTCCCTGCCCAGACCCACCTGAGCTCCCGCTGGCCTCGCCCACCCCCAGACCCTGCTGCTGCCTGCATGGCAGCGGCCATACTGCGCTCTCTTTCTGGGGCAAATATGGCTCCTCTTCTAACCCTTGTAACACTCTCCTGTACCTGCCCTCCGCGTGGTCCCCTGGACGGATGTGTCCACCGGGACACACTCCAAGCCCTGCAGCTCCAGAGCCAGCACGGAGCTGAGAAGCTCGGGACCAGATGCCCTGTCTCTTCTATAACACTGGACTCTGGAGCTCTGTGCTGCTTGCCCCGGCTTTCCCCTCTGATGTGGAGACGTTTTCAGGAGAGAGGCGCTCACCCACCTCGGCAGAGCAGGGAGGCCCTCCTCCGTGACCACCCAGGACCGCCCAGCCCAGCCCTGACAGCTGGCACTTCTTCTGGAGATGACAGAACTTGGAACCCCGTGTCCCCCCAGTGCCTGTGCCACGCCAGCCCACACCCAGGCAGGTCTGTGAGGATCGATGGCACCAGCCACCACTCCCAAGGGGGGGCTCTCCAGGGGGCAGCATACAGCCCCTGTCTCAGACAAGGCAGCCTGGCCGTGTGGCTCACGAGGCTCTGCACAGAAGACATGGAGATGTGGTTTCCATAGAAACTGAAGAAGCTGAGCTGGGAGCACTGGCTCAGGGCGGGCAGCATGCACAAGAGCTGGGAATCCGTGATGGCACAGTCCTCCAGGGCCAGGGTCTCCAGGGTGCCGGCCGCGTGCTCCAGTAGGACTCTCAGGGGCTCAGGACTGAAGTTACCCAGGGGAAAACTCCTCAGACGCAGGTGCTTGAGCTGCCTGGAGCAGGGCCACTGGGACAGGAACCACAAGTCAGCCTCCTTCAGTGGACACGAACTCAGAGACAAGGTCTGCAAAAGGGTGAGGTTCCTGAGGATGGTGGGCAGCTGTCCATAAAGGAAGAAGACTTTGTGCACATACAGCTCCTGCAGATGCTGCAGCTGCCCCAGAAATCCTTCAGGCTAGCACGGAGTCCCCGGTCACAACGGGGAAGGTGAGGATGTAAAGGTTCCATCTGGCCAGAACTCACCACCAGCTCCTGGATGGAGTCCAGCCTCACCACACTCAGAGCCTTCTGGATTTTATAGATGGAGCCAGACAGAATCCACAGCTTCCTGGAGCACAGCTTGACTTGTTCTTTCCTCTCCCTGGCCCACTGGAGCAGGTGGCCTTGGAGAGCATCCTGGGCGCCATCTTTGATGGTCAGGTCCATGAGTAAAATCGAGGGCTGCTCTTCAGTCATCATTGAACCACAGCTCTCTGTTGGCCTGTCATTCAGGACATCTGGATAAGAGATTCGGGCCATTGAAGGGTAGCTCTGTATCCAGATGTTGGGGTGCTCATTCCGCAGGTCGAGGACTTGCAGTTTCCACCGACTGGGGCACTCCTTCTTGGCCAGTAGCAGGTCGAGCCCATCCAGGACAGCCTTGAAGGTTTCCAGGTCTGGAGACTCTGCCAGGTCCCCCAGGGGGAGGCAGGAGAAGGGTCAGGCCTGCACCAGGGCCTTCAGCATCTCTGTGTGGGCCCTGGCATAGACCTCCATGAACAGCGAAGGGAACAGCAACACCAGTAGATCCTCCAGGGCAGAGATGGCCAGAGCCTGGCTGCTCAGCAGACTCTGCATGGCCAGATGCTGGAGCGAGGGAGGGACTCCAATGCTCATCTTGATGGACCAGATGTGGACCAGGTGTGCAGGGCTCTCTGAATCCCAGCAGGGCCAGGCACTGACTGCAGCTCAGGAACAAACTGCTCTTTGGTGGCCCACTAGTGTCTAACTCAATCCCACCGCACCATTGAGTATCTATCCAAGAGCAGCTTCTGATGGGATTTCTGAGCCACACCCATTACACCTTGGTTGAGATTAATTCACAGAATTATTTCAACCCAAAAGTGCTAGGTTTAAAGGTGTGACCCACACAGGCCAGCTTTTCTCTGAAATGTAAAACACACTGGAGCAAAAAGACCTCTCACCCTTAACCTGACATCCCTCCAGACATTACACGGCCCCGAGCCTGCAGAGGGTCCAAGAAGAGCAACCAGCCCAAACATATAACACCCACGAGACTGCAGGAACTTCTGTGTATTCCTTCCCTTCCCTTCCTTCCTTCCTTCCTTCCTTCCTTTCTCCCTTTCTTCCTTTCTCCCTTCTTTCCACCTCTTTGTTGTGCCAGTCCTATACTTTGAACTCTGAGCTGGACGCTGTCTCTTAGCATCTTATTTTCAAGCCTAGTGTTCTACCGCTTGAGCCATAACAGTAAATTTTTCTGAAGAATTTCTTGGAGATCAGAGTCTTGACATGGACAAGGAAGTGGCTGCTTACCAGAACAAAGGCCCCTAAGGAGGTAGTAACTTGGCCTGTATGATGAAAACACAGTTTTGCCCCACGAATTCTTAGGAAAAGCCTGCAGTAAATGCTTCATTCTATCATAAGAATGCTGCTACCTAGAGATGCTAAAGCACAACTTGAGCATAACTTCCCCTCGGGCTTGTGAGTTCTAATTTTGTGTAACACAGAAGAAACTCTGAGTCGTAGACAGCTACATTTTCTATTGCTTATCTTAAATGAGCAACTAGAGGTGGCAAGTGTCTTACCAACTCTGGTAAATCAACGCAGAGTGCGCAATGCCAGGAAACCAATGTTCTCCGGTTCATATCAAACATTATGTCTATTCTTCACACACGCACAACTTAATTTTTATTTCTGTGCCCATAGTGGGGCTTGAACGCAAGCCCTCTTATTTGCTTGGCTTTTTAAAAATTCCTAGTTATCCCTCTACCACTTGGGCCACAACGTGTACGGGGAGGGGGGGGTGATGGTGAATTAGAGACAAGTCTCTCAGACTCGTCTGCCCAGGCTGGCTTTGAACTGTGATCCTCAGATTTCAGCATGAGCCACCTGGTACACCCTGAAAGTGTGACTCGGCTGCATCTGCTCATAATGGGCAAGTTCCAGGGACTGAGAGCTTCAAGAAGGGCCTGCTGGAAGGCTGGGGACGGCCACCACGGGGAGGTGCTGGCACTGCCTACAGCAGGTTGTCACTGCAGATGAATAACCAAAAATCCAATGATTTTCAGCAAGGCAGGGCTTCTCCAGCGACTGGGAGGCCTATTCAAACATTACCAACAGCAACAATAGAGAAAAACATCGCTAGAAACGTCGCCACCTGGGAGCAGCATTGGGAAGAGAAGGTAGAGTCCTAGAAAGTCTGATCACTCACCGCAATCATCTGCGCCACGTAGCTCTCGGGGCCGGTGTACTCGGTGGGGTCCTTCACCCTCACCAGGACGACGAAGTACAAGTAATGCCACATGTTGTGCTCTGACTTAATGTGCTCCTCGAAGGAGACGGTCTTATTATCAAACTTGTCCCTCTCGAGTCCTGCAAGACACAGGACACACGACAGATGCGACCTGCCATCCTGCACCACCTACTTCTAGATAATCATGACTGTGCACCAACACTTCCATTAGAAGGTTATGATAAACGGGGCGCACCAGGCTGGGAAGGTGACTCAGTGGTAGAGCGCTTGCTCAGGCTGGCCTTGAACTGTGACACTCAGATCTCAGCCCTCCCCAGTATCTGGGATGACAGATGTGAGCTGCCAGCAACGCAGCGGGATTTGTCTTTCTTAAAGAAGAGAAATGAGCATTCTCTAGAAATGGAGCATGCCAGCACTGCTATATTATCTGGGTTTTTACCCAGTTTTCAATATGGAAAACAGCTCCCAAAGGCATGGCAAGTAAGAATCATCCCAGCCGCACTTTCCTGAGAAATATCTGCTTCCTGTGTGGTTTCTCCATGTGGAGGGGCCTGGCCACAGATGGACAGCACTGTCCCGTGGACAGCACCGCTACACATGGATGCTCACCACAGATAAAGCAGGTCGTCTTCAGGATTTCTTCTTTTTTCTGCTTTTCACTTCTGAGATCAGCAAAAGTATCGATGATAACACCAAAAATCAAGTTCAGCACGATAATGATCACGATGAAAAAGAAGAGGAGATCGTACACCACTCGAGCCGCGAACAGGGGCTCCTGAAACCAAACCACAACACTTGCACACATTTCCCAGCATAAAACCATCCGTGTTTGCTCCACGCATAGAAACAATGGGACGTTATTTATGCATTATGAAAAATACACTACCGAGTGGACACTGACTTCTACTTCAGCAACTTTAGAACGCACACGAAGTCGTTGTTTAATAGCTGAGGGGCTGGGCCTAGACGGGTGAGTGAGAATACCATAACACGGCTGGCCAGTGGCAGGGTTAAGGATCTGCTAAGCTCCCAGTGCAGTAGTTGAGATTTTACACTGATTGAAAACACTGTCTGAATGGCGGCTTTAATATATGAAATGCATTGGAATTCGCTATTCATTGCAGATAAATCATGGAGGATATTTGTATGCAGAAGCAGAGAAAATGAACATGAGGGGAGAGACAGAGAGACAGAGAGACAGAGCCAGCCAACCGTAGCACTCAACTCCTACATAAACTTCACAGCCAGGATTGTGCTGCTGTAGAACCCCCCGTGGTTCAGACGTGCAGTACACACTGAGTGATTCCTAGTAGTGCATGTGCTAGAAATCCCAGTACACCATTAATTGTATGAAAACCAGTGAATGTCCACGCCCCTCATGATCCTTCAAACGATACAGCATGTTACCCTGTAAGGCAACTCGCTGCGTGCATTAAGCCGGGCTGCAGCGCGAGACACTGGCGGCTCAGGTGACTGGAAGCTTAGCTCCTCCAGAGGTTGAGATCTGGAGGACTGCGGTTCCAAGCAGCCTGGGCAGAAAAGTCTTTGAGGTTCTATCTCTGTTTGACCAGCAAAATTCCAGACTGGAGGCATGGCTCAAGTGGTAGATTACCAGCTGTGAGCAAGAAAACTGAGAGTGAGAGCAAAGAGGCCTTGAATTTCAGCTCTGGAACGCACACGTACACACACGTATGCGCACACACACGCACATGCACAGAGGTGGAGAAGCAATCTCTTCCCTGCGGCTTACGTCCTTGGACGGTCTCCGCAGCACATCCCCCACGCCGCCTCCGTTCCGGAGACCCTGGTTCAGCACCGTGACGATGCACATGAGCAGTGTGTCGCATGCCCTCTCGACGCCATCTTCATACTCCTCGCCCGCTGCGGAACATGAGTCACACACACGTTATCTCCATCAACCACCCACATGTGTTCTTTCCCTCCCTTCTTTCCCGCGTCTCTCGCTTTTCCTTCCCCCGTTCTCCTCTCCTCTCCCCTGCCTCTCCTCTCCTTTCTTGCCTGCACCGTGGTTTCCATTCAAGGTCTCTCGCTCACCTACCCTGCCCAGCTGGTGCTGTACTGCGTCACCGTGCCTCTTGCTCTGGAGTCTCATGGGCTTTTCTGCCCAGGCTGACTTCTGTTATCCTCCAGAGTCTGACAGGCTTCCTGTACTGAGCTCTGCCCACCCATACTGTGCGCCTCGATTCAGTTTAATACGACCTAGTTACTGCGAGCAGGTGCATCACAGGTGGACAGAGGAAAGCCACATATGGAATGGCCTGAATAGCTTTTCTTTTTCCACAGCGGGGAATGGCAAAATTGCAAAGAACAGACCCTAAGAAGGCTAGCCTCCGCCATGCCTTCACACAGAGAGAGGAGAGGGAGCTAACCCTCTAGAAACCAGTCCAGCCTGCCAGAGACGGCAGGCCTGCAGGAGGGACGAAGCTGGACACCGGTCGGACCCAGTTTCAAACTCTGCTCTGCTCTGGAATAGGCACCAGGGTGAATTTCTGAACCCAGCGTTCTCTACAGAACGGAGAGCACCGGCACGGCTACTACTGTTCCTTTCTCTTGGCCAAGTGTGGGAAGCTCTTTGAACGATGCTACAGATGGCACACGCAGTGAGCTTATGTGGAGAAATGAGGCCTAGGCACCGGGGGCTCTGCCCGCCATCCCAGCTACTCAGGAGGCTGAGAGCTGAGGACCATGGTTCAGAGCCAGCCCGGGCAGCAAAGTCCTTGAGACTCTGATCCCCAATGAAGTGCTTAGAAAAAGTCCGGAGTTCTGCTACGGTTCAAGGGCGAGAGCTAGCCCTGAGCAAAGAGAAACTTGGGGACAGGGCCAAGCCCTGGGTTCAAGCCCCATGACTGGCACCAAAAACAACATCAGAGAAATACAGAGAAGAAGATGTGTTACAGGGGAATCGGGATTGGATTAAGTTTGTTTGACGGCAGACTTAACACGTATCTGCCTGATTATTTAAGATGATGTGTGTGTGTATGTGTGTGTGCGCATGCATGCGCATACATGTGCACTGATACTGGGGCTTGAACTCAGAACTGACACTGCCGCTTAGGTTTCTGTTGCTTTTCTTGTTTGCCTTTGCTCATTTTGCTCCGGGTGGGTGCGGTACCAGTTGAGGTGCACCTCCACCTTCAGCTCTCGCTGGCTAAACGGAGATGAGCGTCTCATGCTCTTTACCGGGCTGTCTTTAAACCTCGATCCTCAGATCTCAGCCTCCTGAGTAACCAGGGTTACTGGCGGGAGTCACTGCCATCCAGCTTGACTGCGTTTTTCATGTATGTGTTGGAGCTGAGGCTTGAACTGAGAGCCGTGCACGCTGGCTGGCTGGCTCCACTGAAGGCCAGCACTGTGCCACCGAGCCACACCTTCACCCGAGGACAGTGGACGTAATATATAAACACCTGAGTATAGAATCGTGCCTTTGAACCAGAGGGAAATGAGCAGAAAGACACGATTTCATACAACAATGAAGAACTTCTTGTGTGCTGATTTGGGGAGTGTGTGGCCCCCAGGTGTGAGTCAAGGTGAGAATTTAAAAGCAATGAGAAAAAGGAACAGGAAGTCTCGTTTCAGTGGCCTGTTCAGCACTATTGTACGAACTGTAAAACTTCCTCTGAACTGACGGTCCTTTCCCATCACGTGATGGAAGTAGGCCGGCGCTTCTACTTCAGTTAGATGTGCTGGGACACCGCCAGCCAGGAGGGCTGGTATCAAAGACAGCAGCAACGTGCGCATGCTCACTTACGGTCAAGTCCGACGCACGCTCTGAGTTAAAAAGCAGGAGAGCTCAGACACCTTTTGAAAGGAGCAGTGGGAAGGAGACAGGCGTGTGTCAGTGGAGTCAGGACACCAGGACAGACAGACAGCAAATCAATCAGCAGACAGCTCGGCCCATGATGTGCTAGTTAGGTGTCAATGCACAGGGCAGACTTTAATATGGAGCACGTAAGAGGCTGAAGGCACTGGTAGAGAGAGATGTGGTTTACCCAATGTGCACTCTGTATGGCGGCTACATGGCTAGAATTAGGCACGCTGTTGGTACGTAGTGGCCTTCTCTGCTTCCACTTGTTCCTTAAGCAACAGAACAGAAGTCTTGAGCAGTGTCAGCAGGAGAAATGAAGAACATCGCACTGTTCATTCACTCTCTTTGCAATCACCCGCATAAAGCCAGGTTGTGCTATAAAGACCAACGGCGCTGGAACTCACTGGGTCTCTAGGGGTTCTGAGCCTGTCTGTCCAGGTCATTTGGGAACGCCGGACAGGAGAAAGGGGTTCACTCATGGGTGAATAGAAAGATCTCAGGACACATTTCCTCAACTGTCATGTTTCAACATAAGCTGCACACTCGGTCCTCAACCCTTCCCTCACATGAACTTCTAAGAGCAACATTCCTAGAGTGTTCCGGCTGAGGTGGTCACCGCCCTGGCCCTCCATACCAACCTGCGCTGGAGGCGGGGGCTGCAGGTGAGCAGCTCTCCTTGTCACAGGTCCCCAGGGTGGAGGGCAAGATCACCGAGGGCACATCCCGATTCCCTGGAAGAAGGTCGGAGGCAACCCGGAGAGGACAGGAATCAGAAAGACATCAATGGCCACGCTGGAGCTCAGGCTGGAGCTCCATCTCCAGCACCCGCACACACACCCCCCCCCACAGCGTGGCCTCTGGGAACAGGGTTTCCATATTCACCCTACTTTAGCTCGGCAGCCTTCATCTTGGGTCATCCAAGAGCCAGGCCCTGCCATAGCCGCCCTTTCCCACCCAGACCGCTCGGAGCCCCAGCCCCGGCTGCATCAGCAATTCCTCGCTGCCGTAGTCGGGAGCCCATCCCCGGCCCCGCGCGGTTTGAGCGTCCAGCTGCCAGTGGCCCTTCCCCGGCCAGTGCCGGCTATGCAATGTTCCGTCCCGGCTATGGGCCAGGTAGAGGATGTCTGCCTGGCTGCAGCCAGCTGCTGGAGCTGCCCTGGCTGGCTGCTATCTCTGTGCCCCGCTGCGACCAGGAAAGGGCTCCAGTTCGCAGCCCTTTTTCCTGTCTTCAGCCTCCTCATGGCTGTATAACCACCTGCCCAACCAGGGGGCCGGCTACTCGCAGTCCCACAAGCTAGCCTGTCAGTGCCGGCTGACGGTAAGTTCTGTGTCCGTGTGGTTTTCTGGGACGGGCTTACAAACAGGAGCACATAATGCTCCAGGGCAGGAAGAACCCCCGACAGCTAGACCCTCCTGCAGCGTCCACGTCCCGGCTGCTCATCATCTGATTCCCACCCTAGGAGGAGCAGGAAACGCGGTGAGCACAGTGTGACAGGGGACTTGGGTTAGGAGGGGACTTTGAGAGGAGGGGGAGGCCAGGTGGGAGCAGGGCCAGGGCCCTGGAGCTGCGATTGTGAGAGATGGGTCTCCAGGGGCCATCCCATGTGAATGACTGTTTACAACAGCAGCACGGCAGGCCTTGGGGATTTGGAGAAGGGACAGCCACAAAGGTGACACAGAGAGGCACGGCGTCACTGTAGCTGGAGGAGGAGCAAAGCGATGCGGTCAAGTCATGGCAAACCCTGAGACCAAACCAAACCATCTCCTTCTGTGTCTCAGACCTCCTCATACCGCCTCGGAGCTCGAGGCAAAAGGCCGAGCAAGGAAGGAAGAGACAAGCACCCTACCTTTCTGAGACTACAGTCACAGCGCCGGCAGTAGATGCACAATTCAGGAGCTCTCAGCTTGTAACCTTCAGTCCCCATGTTGGGTATTTCTGTCCTGTCTGCATAGATCTTCCAGTTTGTTCTACCATGTTTGCCTGGGGCTGGCCCCTTCCCCACAGCCTCTCACTCTGCTGGGATGACTTACTTATGAGCTGAGGCGGGGTCTATCTCTAACCAAACTGCTCTCCCAAGTCTCTGGGATTACAGGTGGGACCCACCAGACCCAGCCTAATGAGAATATTTTACACGTGTCTCTCATACTAAAGTTTTTACTAACTGATGTTCTCCTCATCAAAATCATGTATCACTGGCGTATTTGTATATAATTAGGATATATGGACATTAAACATATACGGACTACTGGCTGTTAATTACGTTAGATATTGTTCTCCAGGGAGAGAAGGGAGGGAACAAACTGGAGATTTTCAAAGCTGTTTCTCTACACTGGAGTATCTGACTCTAATGTAAAATATGGTGAGAGTTATTAAATCTTTCTGAGACTGAGGTTAGCTGTTATTTTGTTTGTTGTTGTTCTACCCATACTGGGGCTTGAACTCAGGGCCTCAAGTTACTAACTCGGCTTTTTTGCTTAACATGGAGTTCTAAAACCTAAGCCAAACCTCTAGTGTAGCTTTTTTTTCTGGTTAGCTGGAAATAAGATACTCTTGGGTTTGTTTTTCTGGGCTGGCCTCAAATTGCTGTTCTCAAATCTCAGCCTCCTTAGCAGCCAGGGTGATCCACAGGTTTATTGTATAAACATTTCCCAAGACTCATGGACTGATCATCCAGAGCCCAGGACTACTGAACACTCATAAATATCCTCAGACCAAACAAGAATGTATTTTCAAAGGAATGAAAGGAAAAGGGCTTTTTGTGTGTATGGGGCACTGGGACTTGAACTAAGGGCCTCACACTCTGCCTTAGCTTTTTCTGCCAAGGCTGGAGCTGAACCATTTGAGCCTCAGTTCCACTGGGTTTTCTTTTTGCCAGTCCTGGGGCTTGAACTCAGCATTTGAGCGTTGTCCCTGAGCTTTTTGCTCAAGGCTAGTGCTCTACCACTTGAGCCACAGAGCCACTTCTGGCTTTTTCTGTGTCTGTGGTACTGAGGAATCGAACCCAGGACTTCATGCATGCTAGGCAAGCATACCTTGCCACTTTTGGCTCTTTGCTGGTTCACTGGACATAAGAGCCTCATGGACTTTCCTGCCTGGGCTGGCTTCAAACCTTGATCCTCACATCCCAGCCTCCTGAGCAGCTGGGATGACAGGCGGGAGCCAGTGGGGCGGGGCCTGACAGACAGGTCTTTGCAACCCCATGAACAGGCCACGTGCAAGTCACGTGCGTGGGTGGAGGCTCCCGGGGTGGCAGAAGTACCTGCGGCTGGGGTCCTGTTCCTCAGTCTGTCCACCTCCATGGTGAAGTCGTCCTTCAGGAAGAGGAAGCCGATGATGGAGAAGAGGTAGACGAGGATGAGGGCCAGAACGGCGGTCAGGATGATGGAGCGTCCGTTCCGGGTGACGCTCTTGATGACGTTGAGCAGGGTCTCTTCTCTGTACACCAAGTCAAAGAGCTGCAAAGCAGGGAACCGGAAAATGCCACGGGGCCCGGGTGAGGGACACCATGATAACAGCACACAGACACACATCACCCTTCGCTGATGAAAACGCTAACCAGACCACTGCATCAACAACCTGACAAAATGCCCATTGCTTGTCCTACTGCAGTGCATCAAACAGGTTTTTTGTGGATGAATCTGGCATCATCTATGAGTTTGTGGGGGGGGGGGGCAGTCCGGGGTTTGAACCAGGATGTGGGTGATGTCCCTGAGCCTTTCTGTTCAAGGCTGGAGCTCTAACTCTTGAGCCATAGCACCACTTCCAGCTTTTCTGGTGGCTCACTGGAGATAAGAGTCTCATGGACTTTCCTGCCTGGCCTGGCTTTGAACCATGATCCTCAGATCTCAGCTTCCTGAGTAGCTAGGATGACAGGCATGAGCCACCGGTGCCCACCTGCACATGTTGCTTTTATGAGCACTGAGATATCACTTTCTTACAGACTGTAGAAATAGAACACTTGAATTTGAGCCAGGTAGAAACTATTCAGGAGGCTAAAATCTGGATCGTGGTTGGAAGCCAACCCAGGTAGGAAAAAAAAATGCCACGTGATTCCTATCTCCAATTATCCATCACCAAACAAACAAATCTGGAAGTGGGGCTGTGGATCGGATGTTTAGGGTCAGATTTGGGGCAAAATAGCTAAGGGGCAGTCCTCAAGGCCCTGGGTTCAAGTCCTGATACAAGCACACACAGAAAAGAATACTTCCATCTGAATTTAGGGAAATTATACATTGGGCACATCTAGCTGATGAGTTGATGATTCATTTACTGTACCTGTGTGTGTGTGTGTGTGTGTGTGTGTGTGTGTGTGTGTGTGTGCCCAGAACACGTACATTAAGTGTTTGTATGTGCAGTGAGCTCAGTTGCATAGTATAGGGATTGCGCCACACATTGCTCTCCTGTATTTTTTTCTTCTATTTTGCTATTCTCATTTCTTATTTGCAAATAAATATATACTGTTGTACTGTTGAAAAAAATGTACGTGTGAGTGTGCGTGCATGTGCACGCACGCCAGAATGCAGGGCTTCGTGTTTTCACTTCAGGTAAGCATGCTAACATGTGAGCCACAGCACCACTCCTGGCTTTTTCTGTGTATGTGGTGCTGAGGAATCGAACCCAGGGCTTCACACATGCTAGGCAAGCGCTCTACCACTGAGCCACCTGCCCAGCCCTGCTCTGATTTGTAACTTAACAGTACCCAAGGAAAGGGCACTGGATTTGTTGCTCTGGATTCATTGTGAAGAAAGCTTATGGCTTTTAGAAACCTCTGTGGCCAGAAACAGATGTGGCCAAAGTTCTGCACAACCAAAGGATACTGATGTCGGACAGATAGACTGTTATTTCCTTTTAAGTCAGTTGTGGGGCTTGAACTCAAGGCCTCTCAGTCTCACTTGGCTTTTTTGCTCAAGGCTGGCCCTCTACCACTTGATATACACCTCTGCTCATCTGCCCAGGCTGGCTTTGACCCTTCATCCTCAGATCTCAGTGTCTAATGTGGCTGGCAGGCAGGCAGGCAGGCAGACAGACAGACAGACAAGACAGACAGATCTCTCTATATATTCATGTTTTTTGTGGCCAGTAGTGGGGCTTGAACTCAGGGCCTGTGTGCTGTTACTGAGCTGGCGCTCTACCACTCGAGCCACAGCACCACTTATGATTTTCTGGTGGCTCACTGGAGATCAGAGTCTCACAGACTTTCCTGCCTGGGTTGGCCTTGCACTGGGATCCTCAGATCTCAGCCTCCCGAGCAACTGGGATGACAGGCATGGGCCACAGTGCCAGGCTTTTAAAAATTAAAACCCCCCACCAGGCCGGGGACGCAGCCCCAGCAGAGCCGGGCGGGCCCGGGGGTGTGCTCCACAGCCAGGAGTGGCCATAGCTGCACTTGCGCAGCCTCTACTCACCAGGAAGCTGTAGAAGAACTCATGCACGAAGAGGCCCAGCATGCAGACCAGCACGTAGGCCACGTGATAGAGGAAGGCCACGTCCAGGACCACCGCCCGATACCCGCGTGTGAACGTGCCACGATTCCCCACGAAGCTCACCAGGAAGACGATCTTGTTGCAAAGCTGAAGGAAGGGAAGGCACGAGGTCACCGCCTGGAAGGCCCTCGGGAGACGCTGCAAAAGTCTAGCATGTGTCCATGCGTGACTTCTCCCGTGTAGGAATCTGCTCCACACACAGCCCTCGGAGCCCAGCTGCCAGAGAGGCTGGCAGCCAGGACTGAGGCAGGTTTGTTGGTGGTGTTGTTGGTGGTGTTGGTGTTGGTGTTGCTGGTGGTGTGGTATTGGTGGTGGTGGTAGTGGTGGTGTTGATGTTGTTGTTGCTGCTGCTGTTGGTGGTGGTGGTGGTGGTGTGGTATTGGTGTTGGTGGTGGTGATGGTGGT
>NW_012267482.1:403317-431765 GCF_000151885.1 Dipodomys ordii | reverse complement strand
TCTACCACTTGATATACACCTCTGCTCATCTGCCCAGGCTGGCTTTGACCCTTCATCCTCAGATCTCAGTGTCTAATGTGGCTGGCAGGCAGGCAAGCAGGCAGACAGACAGACAGACAAGACAGACAGATCTCTCTATATATTCATGTTTTTTTTTTGGCCAGTAGTGGGGCTTGAACTCAGGGCCTGTGTGCTGTTACTGAGCTGGCGCTGTACCACTTGAGCCACAGCACCACTTATGATTTTCTGGTGGCTCACTGGAGATCAGAGTCTCACAGACTTTCCTGCCTGAGTTGGCCTTGCACCGGGATCCTCAGATCTCAGCCTCCCGAGCAACTGGGATGACAGGCATGGGCCACAGTGCCAGTCTTTTAAAAATTAAAACCCCCCCACCAGGCCGGGGACGCGGCCCCAGCAGAGCCGGGCGGGCCCGGGGGTGTGCTCCACAGCCAGGAGTGGCCGCAGCTGCACCTGCGCGGCCTCTACTCACCAGGAAGCTGTAGAAGAACTCATGCACGAAGAGGCCCAGCATGCAGACCAGCACGTAGGCCACGTGGTAGAGGAAGGCCACGTCCAGGACCACCGCCCGGTACCCGCGTGTGAACGTGCCACGATTCCCCACAAAGCTCACCAGGAAGACGATCTTGTTGCAAAGCTGAAGGAAGGGAAGGCACGAGGTCACTGCCTGGAAGGCCCTCGGGAGACGCTGCAAAAGTCTAGTATGTGTCCATGCATGACTTCTCCCGTGTAGGAATCTGCTCCACACACAGCCCTCGGAGCCCAGCTGCCAGAGAGGCTGGCAGCCAGGACTGAGGCGGGTTTGTTGGTGGTGTTGGTGGTGGTGTTGGTGTTGGTGGTGTTGGTGGTGTGGTATTGGTGGTGGTGGTAGTGGTGGTGTTGATGTTGTTGTTGTTGCTGCTGTTGGTGGTGGTGGTGGTGTGGTATTGGTGTTGGTGGTGGTGATGGTGGTGTGGTATTGGTGGTGGTGATAGTGGTGTGGTATTGATGTTGGTGGTGGTGATAGTGGTGTGGTATTGATGTTGGTGGTGGTGATGGTGGTGTGGTATTGGTGGTGGTGGTAGTGGTGTTGATGGTGGTGGTGGTGGTGGTATTGTTGTTGGTGTTGTTGGTGGTGGTGGTGTGGTATTGGTGGTGGTGGTGGTGGTGATGGTTGGTTGGATTTTTGCTGGTCTTGGACCTTGAACTCAGGGCCTGAACACTGTTCTTGAACTTTTACTTCTTGCTCAAGGCTAGCTCTCTACCACTTGAGCCACACCTCCACTGCCAGCATGTTTTGGTAATTTATATTTTGGGGTCATTAATTGGAGATAAGAGTCTTATGGACTTTTTCTTTTAACTGGGCTATCTTAGAACTATAATCCTCAGATCTCAGTCTCCTAAGTAGCTAATAATACAGGCATGACCCACCGGTTCAAGGATTGAGATAGACAGACAGACAGACAGACAGAGACAGATAGATAGATAGATAGATAGACTTACACTCATACATACATATTACACATATATATATATATATATATATATGTAATTTGATAGTAAGTGTGGGTCACCTCCATTAATTTTAGCTTATAGCTTCATCTGTTCCACAAGGCAAATGTCTAGGTATAAACTAAATGAACACACGAATACACGATAGCATTGGTTTCTGTTTTCATTGACCTCTGCCTTCTGAAGAATGACAAACCAGGATAATTTTATAAGCTTATATTACAATTACACAATTATTGCATAAACCACTTCCATTAACCCACATCACATTAAGTTTAGAGACACAAGTGTTCCCACCAACTCTACAATATCAAACTGCAAGTATCCCATCAAATTTGTCCAAAATTGGCCATGATTATTTGGTCAAAGTACCCTACACCTAGACCACTGAACCTTATCAGCCAGTGTTTGGCTAGACAAAGGTATTTTTTCTCTGTCCAAGCTCTGTCCAAGCCACCAGGCACTGGCTGCTTTCACACCTGTAATCCTGGCGGATCTCACACCTGTAATCCTGGCAGCTCTCACACCTGTAATCCTGGCTGAGGAGGCTGAGGTCTGAGGATGGCACTTTGAAGCCAGCCTGGGCAGGGAACTCCATGAGACTTATCTCCAAGAAACCACTTAGAAAACCTGAAGTAGAGCTGTGGCTCAAAGTCGCAGAGTGTGAGCCACACTTGAGCTCAAAAGCTCAGGGACAGCATCCAGGCCCCGACTGAGTTCGAGCCCATGACTCACAACAACAAAAAGAGTAGGAATGTGTTCATGGAGCATTAAGACAGGTTATATCCACAGTCATTTCTTCATTTCTGCAGTGTTTACAGCTGACCTCAGTGCTCCATGCTTAGTAGGCATTCATATTTAGTCTTTCTTATTAAAACTCTGAAGCATGGTAAGGGTGCTAGCAGCTTTTGCCTGCAATCCTAGCTACTCAGGAGGCTGAGAGCTGGAGGATTGTGGTTTGAGGCCATTCTGGGCAGAAAACTTCACTAGATTCCATTTGCAAAGTAATCAGCCAAAAGAGAATGCTTGGAAGCATGGCTCAAATGGTAGAACATTGGCTGAACAAGTACAAAGCCCTGAGTTCAAATCCTGGTATGGCCAAAAAAGGTCGGGGGGAAGGAAGAAGAAACTCCATCAGTGTGCCTTCTATTTGAACAGAGACTTGCTTTGGATGAATTATCTGCATGGAACCAAGTAAAAGTTATCTCTCTATCCAGACCCAAGAGAGGGGAAAAGGAAAATGGTGCACACACTTCTGGTTTTCCCCATCAGACATGAGAATGTTGTATTTTTATTTCTTTATATATGTGTGGTTCAAATATTAAGAATATGAGAACAGTGAGCAGACAGATTGACTTCCGATGGCAGCGTCACATTCTCTGTTTCCTGCACTTTTAAAAATCGGTATTAAGTAACGGAGGCCCAGGGGATGTTTTGTTATCTCTGGCACAAGTCTAGGAAGCGATTATTTCACTTGACCAAACGTAAGATTTTCCTCACTTGGAATAACATTCAGTAGCCTGACTGAGGGCTAGTTACCTCTTTAGAAACAGTATTTGCTTCAAATAATAGCGCTTCCACATGGCTGTTTTGTTTTGTTTTTGTGGCAGCACTGGGGCCTGAACTCAGGGCCTGGGTGCTGTCCCATAGCTTTTTCATTCAAGGCTATAGCTCTCTCTACCACTAAAGCTACAGCTCCACTTCCAGTTCTTGAGATAAGAGTCTCAGGGAGTTTCCTGCCCAGGCTGGCTTTGAACCACATCTTGCTTGGTAAGATCACAGAACTAGTCCATTTATTTCCAAACTTCATGCTCAAATATTCGAATATTCAAATGCCAATAATTAGGGTGGAAAAGGGTGCAGATTGGTGGAAGAGGATCACACATATAAATACAGCAATCAGCCCCCTGAAAAATCTTACAGGATAGTAGATTTGATATAACACCTTCTACTAGGGATGGAGGCATGACTCAGGGGGTAGAGCACCAGCCAGTGAGTGACAGTGTCAGATTCTGGGTTTGAGTCTGGTCTCAGAAAAAAAAATAACCCTTCTACTGATAGGCTTATTTTTCATTACTGGGTTTCACCTCTCAGAGCCGACTCCTTGTTAGCTGGTGCTCTACCACTTGAGCCACACCTCCACTTCTGGCCTTTTGCTGGTTAACTGGAAATCAAGAGTAGCACAGAGTTTCTTAACTGGGCTGGCTTCGAACTGTGATGCCCAGATACTCAGCCTTCTGAGTAGCCAGGATGACAGGTTGGAGCCACCAGAGCCCAGCTTGAGTCTCCTTTATATTTATAATATACTTCCCATATTGACAACAGCAAAGACCTGGTGATCTGGCTTCTGGAGCATTCTTTTTTGCTGGAAACTGTCATTTTTATTATTTCTAGTTTTTTGAAACATTGTAAGAAAATACAAAAATACTGAACTGTAGCCAGGGGCCTAGCTACTCAACAGGCTGAGATCTGAGGATCACGGTTCAAAGCAAGCCAGGGACGAAAAGACTATGAGACTCTGATCTCCAATGAACCACCAGAAAAATCAGAAGTGGAGCTGTAGCTCAAGTGGTAGAGCGGTGGCCTTGAGCCAAAAAAAACCCCCAAAAACCTAAGTGACAGTTCCCAGGCCTTGAGTTCAAGGCCAGGTTGGCACTTTAAAAAAGGTTAAAAAAAGTTTTAAAACCAGTTAAGACTTTCATGTGCTGTGGGTATATTCAGTAGACAAGAATATTTAAGAATCGCATATTTGTTATTTCATCCATTCACGATTTATGTTTTTTTCATCTAAGAAAGCTCCAGTTTCATGCAGACTCCATTTACACTTTGATTTCTTAAGTGAGATTATTTCTGTAAATGTCCTACTTGGTTTTGTTGTTGTTGTTGTTGTGTGTCATTCTTGGGGTTTGAACTCAGGGCCTGGGTGCTGTCTCCGAGCTTCTTTTGCTCAAGGCTAGTGTCCTACCACTTGAGCCACAGTGCCACTTCCAGCTTTTTCTGAGTAGTTTATTGGAAATAAGAATCTCATGGACTTTCCTGCCTGGGCTGGCTTCTAACCACAATCCTCAGATCTCAGCCTCCTGGGTAGCTGGGATTAGAGCCACAACACCAAGCCCTACTTGTATTTTGAAATAGCATGTTAGCTCACTCATGCTAAAGTTACCTAAGGAAAGCTTCAAAATGCTCAGCCTTATCCTCATATTACAAACGTTGGTTTAAAAAAATTATCTCCATCTGTTATTTGTTTATAGAATTTGTTCACGTGGAAAGGAACCCAATGTCATATATTTTTTTAACACAGCAGCTTTTTCTCATAGGTCCTTTGATGAAAATTACTCAATTCTAAAATTCTACTGAATGTAATGTAACCTTTCTTAGATGATTTTGAAGCCTCTTCAGGATGTCAACAGTGGCTCAGTGTGGTTTCTTTTTAATCAGTAGCTGTGGGTATGGGATACAGAAGGGATTAAAATTGCATTAGATGAATGTAATGACTGAACTGGGTCGTGGCCCACACACCAGTTGGTGACTAAATCAACCTTTTTTTAACCTTTCCCTCCTTTCCTTCCCTCTAAATGAAATGAAGGAACAAAGGCTATGCACTATGTGCTGTGCTTGTGAACTGAAATTCACCTACATCAGAATTCACTAAATCCATGAAGGAAAGCTGCAGAACATCACACACCGAATGCACTTGTAGTCGACTCCGTACAGATACAAAGCCACCAAAGTACTTACGTTCGCAGCGCCGAGAAGGATTAACGTGGGGCCCAGACCTATTGTGTAGATGGATCTGAGCATTATGGACACGAGAAATGGTCGGAGCCCCACGGGCTTGGAGAGGAAGAACAGCATCGAGGTACAGATCGCAACAGCTACCCAAAGAAGGGCCGAGAACAATGGCGAAAGTGTGCCTGCAGCAAGGACAAGTGAGTTTTTACTGAGAAGAAAACTGCAAAGTGGCCAGGCGCCGGCGGCTCCCACCTGTGACATCTGAGGATCACAGTTGGAAGCCCGCCTGGGCAGGAAAGTCCCTGAGACTCTCATCTCCAGTGAACCACCAAAGACCAGAAGTGGCACCGTGGCTCAAAGTGATGGAATACCAGCCTTGAACAAAAGAGCTCAAAGACAGAATCCAGGCCCTGAGTTCAAGATCCGTGACTGACCGGAAAAAAAAAAACACTCTGAAAAATGGTCTGTACTCTCCATGCTACTGCAAGACAAACTGTAAAGCATGGAACTTGCAAAACAATGCATTTCCTTTTACGTATTTTTGTGTGTGCCAGTACTGGGGCTTGAACTCAGGGCATTAAGCTCTTACTTGGCTTTGTTGCTCAACTTTGGCCCTCTACCACTTGAGCCGTACCTCCACTTCCAGCTTTTTTTGCTGGTTTATTGGAGATGAAAGAGTCTTGTGGATTTTCTGCCTGGGCTGGCTTTGAACCCTGATCCTCATGTCTCAGCCTCATGAACAGCTAGAAACAGGAATGAACCACCAGCAAGCATTCAGCAAAACCACCCCTCTGTACTGTAGATATTCTAAGGAAATGTCTTTGAAAACATTACTTATTATTAAATTTCCAGAAAGTTTGTGACTAATTTCAAGGCAACTTAAAAGACTAGCTAGTGGTGTTTCACATGTGCAATCCTGGTTGTCAGGATGATGAGATACGAGGATCAAGGGTCAAAGCCAGGTTGGACAGTGGATACCCTCAGCTCTAATTAACCAGCAAAAAGCCAGAAGTCAGGGCCTAGCTCAAGTACTAGAGCACCAGCCTGAGATATAAAAGCCAAGGGAGTGCTGGGGCCCTGGGTGTAATCCCAATGACTAGCACACACGCATGCACAGACACACAGATACACACACACACACACACACACACACACACACACACACATTTTCTCGCTTAAAAAAATAGTATAAGCCAAGCACTGGTGGCTCACACCTATAATTGCAGCTACTCAGGAGGCCAAGATCTGAGGATCACAGTTCAAAGCCAGCCCAGGCAGGAAAGTCTGTGAGACGCTTATTTCTAACGTGGAGCTGTGGCTTAGGTGGGGGAGTACCAGCCTTGAGCATGAAAGCGTGGAGGCCTGAAGGGTGAAGAAATGCAGCTGTGGTCCTCACTGGACACCATGTGGAAAATGAACTCTGCAATTGATGGGTGGGGACGGGGGGAAAACTGGGAGAGAGCAAGGGAAGGGGAACACTCCAAAAAGAAACGTATTCATGACCTGACCTGTCACCTTCAGCCTCCTACATGTCACCTTAATAATAACAAGTTAAAAGATAAAAACAAGCTCGGGGAAAGAACCAAGCCAGAGTTCAAACCCCAGATGGAAACTCAGACCCAGACCCAGACCCAGAAGGCGGTGCGGTTCAGTGACATCTGCAGCAGCTGGCAGGAGGACGCTGGGCTCAGGCCGCGGCTCTGCTCCCTCCGTGGTCCTGTAAGGAGACCTGGAGCTCTGTGAGGACACAGGCGGCTTCCCGTGCTTCCCTGAGCAGGGCCTCACCTGGGCCAGCACACTGTGGCCCTGAGGACACCAGTAAATTCAAGTCTCTCCTAAGAACTCACTTGCTCTCACACAAACTGTGAAGAGTCTCTCTGTCTCTGTCTCTCTCTCCCTGTCTCTCCCTGTCTCTGTCTCTCTCTCTCTCAAAACCATTCGCTATCTTGGGTTCTGTTTGCCCCATCTCCGACTCTGCTTGTGCCAGGGGAAATCCAGGCCGGAACACAGTGGCCATGGCAATCTTCAACTCCTGAGGAGACCTCCAGGACACTTCCAGCATCCACCGCAGCTGAATCAGCCTGGCAGGAACGAGCGAGACAGTCTAGACCCATCCGTCCAAGACAGAGGGGCCCTGCTGGCTGGCCTTGGTTGTTTACAATCTCCTTTTGAATTCTGCTCAATAGCAAGCTCCTGAAGGTAGACACTACTCTTTCGTTAATATTCTAAGCCAAGAATGAACCAGGTATCTGTTGTAATGACCTGGGAGCAAGAAAATCCCCAGAGGCACGGTTAAAAGTGACAAAGGAGTTCTTATTAGTCGGTCAGCAACTGGGCTACCTCAGAACTAGAAGCAACTGCAACCTCCAAAAGGGGGCAGGTTTTTCTTCCCTTTTCCTCCTTCCTCCTTCCCGCAGGCCTCACAAGCCTCTCTCATCTCCACAGGCCTCTGTGCTCTCCACAGGCCTCTCTCCTCTCCACAGGCCTCTCTCCTCTCCACAGGCCTCTCTGCTCTCCACAGGCCTCCCATATCCACAGGTCTCTCTGTTCTCAACAGGCCTCTCCGCTCCACAAGCCTCTCCTCTCCACAGGCCTCTGCTCTCCACAGGCCTCTCTCCTCTCCACAGGCCTCTCCTATCCACAGGCCTCTCTCCTCTCCACAGGCCTCTCCTCTCCACAGGTCTCTCCTCTCCACAGGTCTCTCTCCTCTCCACAGGCCTCTCTGCTCTCCACAGGCCTCTCTGCTCTCCACAGGCCTCTCTCCTCTCCACAGGCCTCTCTGCTCTCCACAGGCCTCCCCTATCCACAGGTCTCTCTGTTCTCAACAGGCCTCTCCGCTCCACAAGCCTCTCCTCTCCACAGGCTTCTGCTCTCCACAGGCCTCTCTCCTCTCCACAGGCCTCTCTCCTCTCCACAGGCCTCTCCACTCCACAGGCCTCTCTCCTCTCCACAGGCCTCTCCTCTCCACAGGCCTCTCTCCTCTCCACAGGCCTCTCTGCTCTCCACAGGCCTCTCTCCTCTCCACAGGCCTCTCTCCTCTCCACAGGCCTTCCCATTCTCCAGAGGCCTCTCTACAGGCCGCTCACCTCTCTGCAGGTCTCCCACCTCTTCCCAGGCCTCTCCACAGACCTCTCTGCTCTCCATAGGCTTCTCCACAGGCCTTTCCACAGGCTTCTCCGTGGGCCTCTCCACTCTCCACAGGCCTCTCCACTCTCCACAGGCTTCTCTACTCTCCAAGGCTTCTCCACAGGCCTCTCCACTCTCCACAGGCTTCTCCGCGGGCCTCTCCACTCTCCACAGACTTCTCTACTCTTCACGGGCTTCTCCGTGGGCCTCTCCACTCTCCACAGGCTTCTCCGCTCTCCACAGGCTTCTCTGCGGGCCTCTCCACTCTCCACAGGCTTCTCCACTCTCCACAGGCTTCTCCACAGGCCTCTCCACTATCCACAGGCTTCTCCACTCTCCACAGGCTTCTCCACTCTCCACAGGCTTCTCCACTCTCCACAGGCTTCTCCACGGGCCTCTCCACTCTTTACAGGCCTCTCCACTCTCCACAGGCTTCTCCACAGGCCTCTCTGCTCTCCACAGGCTTCTCCACAGGCCTCTCCACTCTCCACAGGCTTCTCCACAGGCCTCTCCACTCTCCACAGGCTTCTCCACAGGCCTCTCCACTCTCCACAGGCCTCTCCACTCTCCACAGGCCTCTCCACTCTCCACAGGCCTTTCCACTCTCCACAGGCGTCTCCACAGGCCTCTCCACTCTCCACAGGCCTCTCTCCTCTCCACAGGCCTCTCCACTCTCCACAGGCGTCTCCACAGGCCTCTCCACTCTCCACAGGCCTCTCCACAGGTTCCTCTGCAGGCCTCTTGGTTCTTCACAGGCCTCAGGCCTCTCCGCCTGGCTGCACCACTCTGGGAGGCCCCTCTCTTGCAGCCTCTTGTGGTGTGTCTGTCTCTCTCTCTATCCCTCCCCCAGAGCAAGCAGCCTAAATATATCAGGTGTCTCCCCCCTCACCCCCCCCCGCAGCGGCCAGCATGGATGGTGGTGACATCGGCATGGGGCAGGACTTCCCGCCCCTCTGGTTTTCACACTTTGCCAAGAAAGTCTCAGTAGCTCTAAAGGTTAGCAGGCTGGAAAACACACCTGGAGGAAACACACACAGCCCACACCCTGTGCCAGCCCATTCCATACTGGGCTAGATGACTTTTGAGAAAAAAAGATTGAGGTCTGGGGTTGGAAAGGGTACTGTGTGTTCATCTGAGATCTTTTACTGGTTATTGATTCAGGATGTACCATATTATTTCTTTGTGTGTGTGTATATGTCAATCCTGAGGCTTGAACTCAGAGCCTGGGCACTGTCTCTGAGCCTCTGTGACAAGGCTAGCACTCTACCATTTTGAGCCACAGTTTCACTTGCAGCTTTTTAGTGCTTTGTTGGAGAGAAGAGTCTTACAGACTTTCTTGCTCAGGCTGGCTTTGAACCATAATTCTTAGATCTTAGTCTCCTGAGTAGCTGGGATTATAGGCATAAGCTACTGGCGCCTGGTTAGTTTCTCTTAATTTAGGCATTTATCTCATCTTTGGCTTTCATAAGTTTCATAAATTTGAAAAACACTCTTCTACTATCTTGTAGAATGACTCATTTGGGGTCTGTCTGAAATTTCCCAAATTGAAATTACGTCAAAATTTTTTGGCAGAGTCCTGGCTAGAGCAATGTATCAGGATTCAATGATTACTTCATTAAAGCAATTTCTCTATTTCAAAACTACTCCTTGTCCTTTTCTTAATAGGTAAATATATTGTGAGGAGATGCTTTAAGACTACAGTCAATCTCTTCATGTTTTTCATTATGTGATCAACCATTATTTTAGCATCTGTTGATGAGTCTGACAACTGTGGTATTTGTCAAATGGCAACAATCTATTTCCATTATTGCTCACACAGTTTATTAACTAGAATACAATTATTAAAAAACAAAAATCTCTCAGCTAAGCACAGGTAGCTCATGCCTGTAAGCTTCTCAGGAAGCTGAGGTCTTAGGATTACAGTTCAAAGCCAGGCTAAAGATATAAGTAAATAATACTCTTACCTCCAATGAACTAGCAAAAAGCAAAACTTGGAGGTGTGGCTCAAGTGGTAGAGAACCAGCCTCACGTGAAAAAGACAAGAGAGCAAGGCTCTGAGTTCAAGTCCTACTATTGGCGCACACACACGCACACACACGCATGCACACACACATGCACACGCACACACGCACGCACATGCACATGCACACACACATGCGCGCGCATGCACACGCACACACGCACACACACAGACGGAAGTCTCTCGTGTCTGGACGCTCTGTGTAATTTCAGGATTGCTTTAGAACACTGTGCTATGCATCCTGTAAGGAAGGGTAGGCTCTTACCTTCATCTCCATCGTCTCCAAATGGGTAGAACAGGGCGACAGCGAGATTGATGAACACGGCCAGGTTAAAGGAAATGCTTCCCCACAGGGAGATGTGCCTCGAGAACCAGAACAGGGTGGGGTTGCCTGAGAAACAGCCAGGGAGCGGGGCCAGGGCAGAAAAGAATATTTCATTTCAACTCATGGTGTTCTGAGTGAAGCTTCATGCACTGTAAGAAAACACTTCCAGGAACATCAACGGTGGCTTACGTGGGAAAGTTTCTTAAAATTAATCACTTCTGCCAGGCACCAGTGGCTCACACCTGTGATCCTAGCTACTCAAGAGGTTGAGATCTGAGGATCCTGGTTTGAACCCAGACAGGAAAGTCCATGAGACTCTTAGCTCCAGTGAACCACCAGAAAACTGAAAGTGACACTGTGGCTCAAAATAGTAGAGCACTAGCCTTGAGCAAAAAGAGCTCAGGGACAGCATCAAGGCCCTGAGTTCAAACCCCACGACTGACCAAAGTAATAATTATAATAATAACTTTTGTATTGCTTTTCTGACTCCTTCTTAATCCTATGTCTGCTTTTCTGGCTGTTGTTGTTTACTTTTATTTATTTATTTTGGGGAATGGATAGTAGGGCTTGAATTCAGGGCCTACCTGGGCTCTGTCCCTGAGGTTTTCTTGCTCAAGGCTGGTGCTCTACATTGAGCTACAACACCACTTCCAGCTTTTTTGCTAATTAATTGGAGGTAGGAGTCTCCTGAACTTTTCTGCCCAGGCTGGCACCAAACCATGATCCTCAGGTCTCAGACTCCTAAGTAGCTGGAATTATAGCCATCAGTGCCAGACTCAGAAAAGATACTTCTATAGTAATTTCCTCTTATGTGTCCCCAGAGCTAATGAGGACCCAGTTTAGCAGCTGCCTATGACTCCTTTTAGTAAAATGGCATCCCTGTATCCATGGTAACATGACCTTTAAACTGGCTGCAATCCCATGCTTTAAAGACAGAAATTACTAGCAAAGGTGAGCTTCTCATAAGAATTCCTGTAACAGGAAGAGACTCCGTGGGGGATGGGGGAAGTGGGAGAAAAATGAGGGGGGGGTAACAATGTTTGACAAGAAATGGACTCATTGCCTTAACATAACAGTGATCCCTCTGTACATCACCTTCACAGTAACATTAATTTTTTTTGTTGTTGGTCATGGGCTTGAACTCTGGGCCTGGGCACTGTCCCTCAGCTCTTCAGCTCAAGGTCAGTGCTCTACCACTTGAGCCACAGCGCCACTGGTTTTTGTGGTTTTCTAGTGGTTTACTGGAGATAAGAGTCTCACAGACTTTCCTGCCAGGGCTGGCTTTGAACTGCGATCCTCAGATCTCAGCCTCCTGAGTAGCGAGGATGACAGGCGTGAGCCACCGGTGCCTGGCAAAATTAAAAAAACACTTTCAACTGAAAAAAAATTCCTGTAACACAAATTCTCATGGAAATCTGAGTCTCAGCACTGGAGCACAGAACTGCTTGCTGGGAGCTGCTGATTTATGATGTTTGTCCACTTTCAACTGTAACAGTTTGCCAACAACCTGGTGGGTTTGGAAGAATTCACATCTGGGCGCTGTGTCGCGCCTGTCATCCAGCCACTCAGGGGCTGAGATCCGAGGGCCACAGGACACACCCAGTGTGGCAAAAAGGTCTGGGAGAGTCTTAGCTCCAATGAGCCAGCAAAAAGCTGGGAGTAGAGCCGTGGTTCAAGTGACAGAGCACTAGGCTTGAGGACAAAAAGCTCAGAGACAGCGCCCAGGCCCAGGGTTCAAACTCTAGTACACACACAGGTTTACATGGCTTGCTGTCATGTATCTCATGTGCTGAGCTACCATTTACACACAAACTCGTGGCTTCAGCTGAATGAGTACACTCACTCCTGATTTTCTTCTGCCACTTCATCTCGTTGTAGAGATCCTCCGTTTGCTGGAAGAAGTCGTTCACCTTGCTTCCTTGCTCATCCCGCTCTGTCGTGTTGAACACGCGGGACTTGGACTCTCGCGTGAGGAATTCACAGATGCTGGGGACAGGGAAAACTATCTGCTCCATGGTCCGGTCAGGCCGAACAATCTGAAAACATCCATTCATTTATAGTTGATAAACTGATTTTCAGTAATATCAGTTATCATAATTATGTTCCATTCACCCTGCAAAGGGGGGCGGGGTTTGGGTGCTACTCCTGAGGCTTGAACTCAGGGCCCGGACACTGTTCCTGAACACTTTCAATTAACTAGCACTCTACCATTTGAGACATAGCTCCCTCCACTTCTGGCTTTTTGTTTTGTTTTGGTGTAATTGGTTGTGGGGCTTGAACTCAGGGATTGGGAGCTGTCCCTGAGCCTTTTTGTGCTCAAGCACACGTTACCACTTGAGCCACAGCTCCACTTCCATTTTTTGAGTGGTTCATTGGAAGGACTTTCGTGGCCAAGCTGGCTTTGAACTGCAATCCTCAGATCTCGGCCTCCTGAGTAGCTAGGATTACAGGCATGAGCCAGTGGTGCCCAGCTCACTTCTGGGTTTTTGATAGTTACTTAGAGAAAGGAGTCTCCACGGTCTTTCGTGCCTGGGCTGGATTTGAACCACAATCCTCAGATCTCAGCCCCTTGAGTAGCTAGGATTGCAGGTGTGAACTAATGGCATATGGCCCATCTTGTTTAGCTTTTATAAATACAAAGATATAAATATAAACACCTGATCCTGTGTCACATTGGAGAGAGTTGAAGTGTACATGAAGCTCACAGTATGTCATTGTGATCAATATTGGTAAATTACTGCAGGCTGGAAGTGGGGAGGGGAGATTCACTGAAGGGCACCTGTGAGCTGTACTGTGGACGAACATGAAAACTAGTGTCTGTGGAGAACTTGTGGGCACCAAAGCCTTTTAACATTCAATAACTTCTCTTTAGAAGTTATTATAGCAGGTAATTGGTTATAATCTATCAGAGCCAACTAATGAAACTATGCAATCTAGCCAGGCATTGGGGCTCATGCCTGTAATTCGAGCTGCTCAGGTAGGCTGAGACCTGAGGAATGCAAATAAAAAAAAAAGTGTGCAAGATTCTACAGCTGATGAATCAGCAAAATGGCTGACTGGAGGCCTGACTCAAGCGGCAGAGCACCAGCCTTGAGTGAAAAAGCCAAGGAGAGCTTGAAACTTAGAGTTTGAGCCCCAGTACTGACAATAAAGAGTAAATAATAAAAACCTGCACAGTGTAAATGAGTCGTGATAAGCCTCAGCTCACTCCAACTGGATTAGTTCAGCCAGTAAGTGTCAAGATGATAATCAGGGTAGTGATGACAGATAGAGCTCCCAACACACAACACTGAATCCACAAAGACCATGGGGCCGACTGCCATCGCCACTAAGGCGTGACTCATTTTGAGGGTGAAGAGGCCAATGACCTGCTCTAGCTTATGATACCAATATGGAAACTTCATCTAGAGTTTTCCACATTTTCTACGCTTTGGACCATTAATACAGGCAGAGATCTCTATTGTATCGTGCCTTCCTTTTTTCTTTTAATGTTCAAAAATTGCTTTTGTAGGCAGGTACCATAGCTCACGCCTGTCATCCTAGAGCCTAGGGAGGCTGAGATCTGAGGATCGCAGTTCAAAGCCAGCCTGAGCAGGAAAGTACATGGGACTCTTTTTTTTATTTTATTTTATTTGTGAAGATACTGTACAGAGGGGTTACAATTACATGGGCAGGATAATGCGTACATTTCTTACCAAGCATTGCAGCCTCCTCCTTTTGTTTACCCTTCACATCCCTTCCCAGCCTCCCCCCTCCCCCCATCCCAATCTTTCTCCTTCCCCCCTTCCCCGCCCCCCCCCCCCCGCACCAATGTTGTAAAGCTCGTTTTGGACACGACAACTTGTACTTCTCATTGTTGCAACTTTTCCCCATCTCCTCCTCAAGTTATACTGACATCAAATATAGTGAAAGCAGGGGTTATACTGTGGGGGAGGGACATACCAAGCAACAAAGAGATAATCTTATAAGTGCATTAGAAACACATGCAGTACATGGGACTCTTATCTCTAATGAACCACCAGAAAACTGGAACTGGTGCTGTGGCTCAAGTGTAGAGCGCCAGCCTTGAGCTGAAGAGCTGAGGGACAGCGCCCAGGCCCAGAGTTCAAGATGCATGGGTGACAAAAAAAATTGTGGGTGTGTGCATGCGTGCGTGTGTGTGTGTGTGCATGTGTGTGTGTGTGTGCGTGTGAGAGAGAGTACTGAGGTGTGAGCTCAGGGCCTCACGCTGTCCCCTGGCTTTTCCACTCAAGGCTGGCACTCTACCACTAGAACCACAGCTCCATGTCTGGCGTTTTGGTCATTAACTGGAGGTAAGAGTCTCAAGGACTCTCCTGACCAGGCTGGCTTCAAAGCCTCGATCCTCACGTGTCTCAGTCCCCTGTGTAGCAGGGATTACAGGTGTGAGCACCAGCCCCTGGCTTGGACACTACCTCTTAGTGTATACCTTTCACTTCAATCACTCAATGCTGCTTAATCCCTCAGAGATAAAGCTATGGGGCTGGGATGGCTACCTCGATCTGGGCAGTGTGGCTGGCGTAATGCTTCAAGGCTTCGTCCCCGTCTGGGTCGGACCCGGGTTTCAGCAAGTGCTGCAGCAGCTTATTGTGGCAAGCCAGCTGAAGGGGAGAAAGGATTTCAACAGTCAGGTGGCCAGGCCACACAATCGCCCTGCTTTGGCTTCACAGTGGTTGGTTACACTTCCGGAAAATACGTCTTGCCTATAAACATCATACATAATCAAACCCAAAAGACCAACAATTAATACCTCATGATTTCGATTAGGGCTTCATTGATCAAGAAATACCGTACTCATGAACTGGCATGTCAAACTGAAAACTCCTCCTAACAGACATAATGAGCCAAGCCTGGGACAAACACCTGTCAGCCCAGCTACTCAGGAGGCTGAGATCTGGGGATCACGGTTCAAAGCCAGCCCAGGCAGGAAAGTCTATGAGACTCTGATCGCCAATGAACCAGCAAAAAGCCACAAGTGGAGCTGTGGCTCAAGTGGTACAGCTAGCCTTGAGCACAAAAGCTCTGGGACAATAGTCCTGAGTTTAAGCCCCAGGACCAATGCATGTGCACATGCACACACACACACACACACACACACACACACACACACACATACACACACGCGTGCATGCACGTGAAAAAATACATCCTATGATTCTAAGTATGTGAACATGGTACCAACCCAGAGATTTGTTTGTTTGTTGTCCTAATTTGCAACTTGCTCAAAGTTCAACATACCTTCTTACAAATCAATTCACATATACACTCAATCTTTCAAAGTAGCTAATTCCCTATCTATGCAAGCCTATTAAAAACATCCTGAAGAATAACTCTGTGAACCAGACTTTCAGTTCGTTCTGAGGGGTTCTTGAAGTGCATTTAATCAGACAAATCTGTGCACTGTAAACCTTGCCATATACACACCCTTTCATATGACTTTTTAAAAAAAGAAGCAAGAGAAAAGCTCCCGAAGTAGGAACAGGGCCTTTGCTGTTCCTTTTTTAATGTGTGTGTGTGTGTGTGTGTGTGTGTGCATGTATGTATGTGTGTGGTATGTGTATGTATGTGTGTATGTGTATGTGTGTGTATATGTGTGTGTGTGTGTGCTTGTACTGTGACTTGAACTCAGGGCCTCATGGTTTTGCTGGGCTTTTTCTCTCAAGGCTGGTGCTATACTACTTGAGCCACATCTCCAGTGCTGGCCTTTGTATGTGGTTGGGCCATAAATGGGAGCTATTTTTGGTTTGGTTATGGATAATTAGTTGCACTTCTCAGGGCTTAGTTTTTTTATGTCAACAATTTATCTTTTAGTATTATCTTGTCATACTGCTCCGCTGTATTTTTGTGTCTAAGTAATTCTGAAATGTGAAATTCATCAACAGCCCCCCAACAAACCATTTCAAAGGCTGAGAAATCTCATCATGTAATTAATAAGACTCATATACTTGCATTATTGTCTTGTCTCTTACATTAGGAAAATCTATTTTCTGATATCACTTCAATAATATGTAAATGTGTACTATTATGTCAGTTCACTTTCTTGTCCTGAAAGCCACCCCAGCTCATACTTCTACAATAGTCTTCAGGATAAAATGTCATCTAGATAGTGATGCTTTCATTTATGGTTGAACTAGAAAAACAAATTAAATCTATCAACATTACAGGCAAAATACATACAAGCACACACACAGACATATATGTCACTATACTACATATCAATGTGCACGTTTTTGTTGGCTTATGGGTTTACTAATGTGGTTCTTTATGGCTTCATTTATAATCCATTTAGCTTTAAGCACTTGCTTAATAATGTTAAGGAATAAAAATGTAAACATTAAGAGATCCTTTCAAGGAAGTAGCACTGTGGCTCAAGTGGTAGAGCGCCGGCCTTGAGCTGAAGAGCTCAGGGCTCACAACCACCAAAAAAGACAAAAGGGGGGGAGGGGAGCTATTGCACCACATCCCATGGGCAGATGTCCATTTACAGTTCCAAACTTGCCAACAAGCCTGTCTTAGAAAAAGATAACTTCAAACCTGAACGTGTTGGTGAAATGAAATGTATCAAACAATATTTACCATGAATGGGACTTTTTTGCTGGTCCTGGGGCTTGAACTCAGCTGAGCCTCGTTGCACTCAAAGCTAGCGCTCTACCACTTGAGACACACAGAGCCACGCCTGGCTTTTTCTAAGTAGTTCATTGGAGATCAGAGTCTTGTGGACTTTCCTGCCCAGGCTGGCTTCAAACCATGATCTTCAGAACTCAGCCTCCAGAGTAGCTAGCATGACAGGTGCCCAGCTACAAATGGGAGTTCTGTATAAGCCACAAAATGGCAGCAAAGAACTGAGAAAGCAGTCTCCTGACCATCCGGGAGAAGCAGTCAGCTGCCTTGCGCCGCGGTGCTGGGAAGGTTTGTCCACCAACAGATCAAAGAGAAGACAGCTGCCCGCTGGTGTCCCCACCAGACGGAAGCGCACCCCACATCACCCGTGCCTCCCTGTGCCTGCCCCCCTGCCCCAGGACTTCAGGGAGGGTATCTCTAATTAGGATGATAAGGCGATTGCAGAGGTGTGGCAGTGACTGAGTCAGGTCATGAGTGCACTTTTGGGGACAGTGTCCCCTCTTCCCTCCCATCCCCACCCACAGTGGTAGAGCTCATTCTCCACCCGGTGTCCAGGGAGGACCACGGCTGCCTTGTCCACCCTCTGTCCCTCCAGTGCTGTGCCCCCTTTGGCCTCCCAGAGACAGAGAGATGAACAAACAAGACAACAAGGAAAGGAAACAAAAACCACCACGCTCTTGTTTCCATTTCCTGGGTAAACGGCTGGCACATCGGTGTTCCTCCTCAGCCCTCCCTCCTTCGGTCTCCTGTGAGGACTGCCTAGGGTCCTGCGGCATGTTAGTTTAGATCTAGCTTCCACGCAGGAGAGAAGACATGGGCTGCTTGTGTTCCTGAGGTGAGCCGGGCTTCCCCCCCTAGACGTGACTCCAGCTCCCTGCCTCTCGGGGAGCTGGTGGCTTTTGTGTTGTTGGGTTTGGACAGGGGGCTGTCTCTTCCCTCCTGCTCCAACAAACCTTGGTAAAGCGCGGTTCTCCGTGGCACGCGACCTGGCGGCCTCTGGAGAACGTGACCAGGTGTCAGGGGTTGGATTTGTTTTGCAACCCAAAGGCCAGAGACCGGGAGTAATGCAAGGGTATAAAAGGAGGCACCTGATGGGCCAGGATGTAGATGTTGTGGCCAACGTCCTTCGGGGAAATGCTGTCGTCCCGGGCCTCCTCCTCCCCACGGTCGCCCTCTACGCCCTGGCTGTAGGCGCTCTTCACCACGTCCACCTGGCGAGGGAAGAAACAGAATCAGACACAGGGGGATTCATCCTGATTCCTCTTCCTGACAGCTGACATGCCCGCTCACCCATCCTCACCTCCCACCACACACACGTCATACAGTGAGCAAGACTTTAAAAGTGAAAAGTAGCCAGGGCGCGGGTGGCTCCCGCCCGTCATCCCAGCTACTCAGGAGGCTGAGATCTGAGGATCGCAGTTCAAAGCCAGCCCGGGCGGGAAAGTCTGTGAGATTGATCTCCAGTGAACCACCAAAAAGCTGGAAGTGGTGCTGTGGCTCAAGTGGTAGAGCATCAGCCTTGAGCAAAACAGCTCAGCAAGAACATTTAGGCCTTGCCGTCAAGTCCCAAGATTACCTCAAAAAAAAAAAAAAAAGGAAAAAGCTTTCTGAGACAGAAAAGCATAAAAGTTCTCAAACTATGAATATTCTGACACTGTGTTTGTTTGTTTGTTAACTAGCTTTGAACTCAGGGCCTCTGAGTTCCCTTACGATTTCACACAAAGCGGGCGCTCTACGTTTGAGCCAAAGCTCCACCTCTGGTTTGTTTTTATGTTAACTGGAGATGAGTCTCGTGGACATCCCTGCTCAGGCTGGCTTGGAACCTCTAGCCTCGGATCTCAGCCTCCTGTTATTTGTTTTTAAGCAGCTTAATCATTGGGGAACCAAATCTAGAGACACTCAGTCCCACACAGACTGGTGCGGCGTCAGCAAATCAGCATTGCCACACTGTATCACGTCGGGAACTATGGCAAAAGAAGTCTCTAGATGTTCAGCATTTAATCAGTTTTTGAAATAAATCGCATGTTTCACTGGGTAAGTGTTTTTGCTCTACAACCCGTTGAATTTATGATGTGATGCCTATAAATATGGAGGACATAACTGTACTCACAATTAAACCAAAACCAACTTTTCATTTTTTCTGGAAAAATGCATGTGGACCTAGTTTAGGAGAGCGCGATGAGGAAAGTGCTTAGGATGAATACAACAATGAGGTGAGAACATTTCCACAAGGAGACCCACAAATGGCTACAAAACACGGGCAGAGATGCTCAGCACCCTTCACCGCAACTGAAGCGTTCCTCAAGCAAGGTGAGCTTCGTCCAGGTCAACCCAGCCATAAGGGTGACCTCAGGGAAGCGAAGAAACCACAACAGCTAGAGGGGATCGTAGCGGGAGAGGAATCCTTTACACTGTTGGTGGGACTGTAAATTAACGCAGCCACCGTGGAACTCAGTATGGAGGTTGCTTGAACACACACACACACACACAGAAAAACAACTAAAGATCCAGGTGCAGGCGGCTCACGCCTGTCATCCTAGCCACTCAGCAGGCTGAGATCTGAGGATCATGGTTTAAAGCCAGCCCGGGCAGCAAAGGAAAATCCAGTGAAAATCTCCAGTGAAACCCCAGGAAGCTGGAAGTGGAGCCGTGGCTCCAGGTGGTAGACCACTAGCCTTGAGCACAAGAGCTCAGGGATGGTGCCAAGTCCAGGTCTTGAGTTCAAGCCCCATGAACAACAAATATAAACAAATAAAAAATAAAACCTGAAGACTGACAGATCTACCGCAGCTGAAGGTACTAAACATATAGTTGAGATACCTGCACACCATCCTAATAAATCACAGTCGCTCACACAAGGAATCAGCCTGGGGGTCCGTCAGTTGTAGCGTGTATGCCCACTTCACCACTGAGAAAGCCAAGTAACGCACTCTCCCCCAGCTGTGACATCCAGTCCCTAACAGGAAGACAGGCCTGTAAAGCAGGCTGGGGGGGGGGGGCACCAGCTGGACGGAGGGGGGATGGGAGAGGATACAGGAGGGGCTGAATATGGAGGACATGTATTTTACCCATGTTCACATACAGGACAAGGAAACTTGTGAGCCTGTTCTGAGAAGGGGCGTTGGGGAGGGGAAGGGATGGGTTTGATCAGGGAAAGTGATCAGGGCAAAAAAGCACTGGTATGCAAATGATATGCTAATAAACACTGCATAGGAATAAAATATGCAAATGGCCACAGGGAAACAAAGAAACAAGAATGCCATGGCCCTACCAGCCTCTGCCCCAACGGTCTGTGACGCATTATAACAGTAGGTCGTGACGGGTTTGGTTTTGGAGATGCACACGGCACGCTCGCGCCTCTTTGGAAAGATTTCTTACCAGCTCCCGGGGTCTCATGTTGAAAAGAATTCTCTCTGCATTCTCGCTGTCATGTCTGCTTTCCATAATGGCCAGCAGGAGCTTGGAGGCATTGTTCTGGAAATAGGAATTGAGTTAATGCACAGGTTAAAACTGATCATGAAGTCACCGTCTCTTCAAGGTTTTTGTTTTCTTTCTTCCTTTCTTTTTGTGCCAGTCCTGGGGCTTGAACTCAGGGCCTGGGCACTGTCCTATGCATTTTTGCTCAGGGCTGGCGCTCTACCACTTCAGCCACAGCCCCACTTTAGCTTTTTTTGGTAGTTTATAAGACATAGGAGTCACACAGACTTCTGCCTGGGCTGGCTTCAAACCACAATCTCAGATCTCAGCCAACTGAGAAGCTAGGATTACAAGCGTGAGCCTGACTCAAATCATTTTAAGACAGTCAACGTTAAACAGTCAATGTTAGAAAAAAATACTAAATGGAACTGGCGTTTGGTCTAGGAAGATAATTGTTACCCGGATTTTGGTGAAGGTGGTACAAATTAATTCTATTGAATGTTTGCAGTACTGAATTCGACCCGACTCCTTCAGAAGTACATCCTAAAAACGCTCTCTCGGTGATTAATATCAGGAAAAACAATCAATGCTGATTGGTTGTAATGCACCAGGGCTACTAGCCCACCATGAATACATTTTAGCACTTTGAAGGAAATTTTATTTTTTCTGTCTCATTTTTATTTTACTTGTATTTTTTTTTTTGCAGCTTCACACTAATCCTAAAAAAGTAAGGCTCTGGGATCCGTGGAGAGCTTCACTCAGGAGAAGCTAACGCAAACAGCATGCTAACAGCGGCAGAGCTCTGTAATGAGCCGGTAAGAGCAGACACACACGCATCCAGTTTCAGAGGGCGATCAGCAGCGTGGCATTGTCAAACCAATTTTCTTTTTCACATTAGGTCAGAAGAACAGAGGGAAACCTTTGTAAACAACCTACTGAAATGTGAACCACTCTGTAAGCCTTGTACTTGCACAAACAGACCAAAAAGAAACAAATTCAAATGTAAGTTTCAAACAGCAGGAGAACTTTCTCCACAGGAAGCCGGATTCTTTAAAACAAAAGATAAAATAAAAAATGAAACCATCCTACTTCCTTATAAAGTCAGCCCTCCATCTTCACAGACTAGTAAAGATGATGACAGATTTTCTTAATTCATAATTATATGCTAGAATCCATAATTATCTGCCAATTATATACTGCTATCATTAACACTAGCTAGGCACTAAATGAATACATAAAATATACTCAAACTTACAGATAATTGAGCAATTAGATCCAGAAGGGGATGATATCAAATGAACCTCAAAATTTCTAATAAAGCATCTCAATAATGTTACAGGAAATTTATTATTTAAAGCACTCTACACATGAAATTCCCTGAAATTTGAACACACACCATTGTGTCTTAGAATCACTGTTCTCCTGTTAACCAAGATGTACAAAAGATCAGCATTCCTTTAATAAGGGGTAGTCACCCACTTCTTAAAGAACTATACCTAAAATATTTCCAGTTCATTCACCGGGCACTGGTGGCTCTCACCTGTAATCCCAGCTACTCAGAAGGCTGACGAGGACTGCAGACTGAGGCCAGCCCAGGTAGCAAGGTCCATGAGACACTTATCTCTAATGAACTACCCCCCAAAAAGTGCCAGAAGTGGAGCTGTGGCTTTAGCCTTCAGTGAACCAGTCAAGCGAAAGCTCTTGGCCCTGAGTTCGAGCCCCAGTACTGGCACAATTTCTTTTCCCTTAAGGAGATTTAGAAAGAAGAGAGACCAACCTAAGCGTACTCTTTTGCTCTTTTTTGGAACTCTTTCACACTCTTTTGTACTCTCTTGACTTCCTAGATGGAATTTTCTAGTAGTTCAACATACACACGATAGTGAATGTTGGATATCCTTTCCATCTCTTTAGAGTAAAAAGAACAAAAAAAAAAAAACCCAAAGAAATAAAATTGAAAGAGCAATAGAACAAGGGAAACAAGCAAGCAAATGGCACAGCATTGCTTCAAAGAAGTCTTCGTAAGTTAACACTATCACTTTTAATCAGGAGCTTAACAAGCCTGTTGACTTTACTATCCCATTCTGTGAAGCCATGGAATTGAACAGCTCTTCCCTTCGAGGCTCTTCCCTTCGAGCGGCGGCCACTGTACCTTGAGCTGGAGAACCAGGTCCATCCGGTATCTACCCAGAGGGTTAATATCATTCAGGATCAAAGCAATGATAATATCGATGCCATTAGACTCATGAGTAGCAATGCAGGTCTAGAAAACAAAACAGTTGTGAAATCACAGATGATTGCGGACATCGCCCTGGACATAAGGGAACACAAAATCATAAAGTCACTTTAGCCTCTGGGCTTCTACAAGATGAGCCTGAAGGAATAAATGGAATTTGGCCAAGCACTGGTGCTCACACCTGTCATCCCGGCTACTCAGGAGGTTGGTCTGAGGATCAGGGTTCAAAACCAGCCTGGGCAGAAAAGTGGAGGAGATCCTTATCTCTAATTAATCAGCAAAAAGCCAGAAGTGGAGCCGTGGCTCAAGGGGTAGCGTGAAGAGCCTTGTGAGAAAAAGCCAAAGGAGAACAGGAGGCCTGAGTTCAAGCCCCAGCACTGGCACAAAAAAAAGGGGGGGATGATGGAAAAAGGGGTGACATTATTCAAGATGTATTGTACTCACAAACTGATGTGTGAACGGAAACAATAACAATAACAATAATAATACTGCCATGAAATGGAATCAGAGACTCAAAAACAGAACTGACCTCTGGGCCTGTCTCCAGTTAGATTCAGTTCAAAGTCCTGCGTTTGCAGGACCCACCTTCAGCTGACTGAGCCTCAGGCAGGTTGAGACTCGGAATCCCTGCCCTGATCTACTCAGTAGCAAAATAAGAGCCATCGTGTTTACTTACATTCCTGGGCCAGTGCTCTACCCCACCCCCCATGCAGCCAGCGGAAATTTCCAGAAATCTTAGAGAGATTTGGTTATAGATAAAAACTGCGTCTTGGCTAAGAAACATGTTTTACCCTTTCTAAAATTTAAAACAAAAAGCCTTTCTCAGAAGCTGATTTTCATCTTGAACACTTTTCTCGGAATTTTCTTTTACAATGAAACTGGGGGAAGGGGGGGGGGATGTGGCAGGGTTTTCTGGCTTTGTTTTGTTCTTGGTGTTGGTACTGGGACTTGAACTCGGGGCCGGGTTATCTTCCCTTAGCTTCTTCACTCAAGGCTGGCGCTCTACCACTTGGAGCCACGCAGCTCCACTTCTGACTTTCTGGTGGTTCGTTGGAGAGAGAGTCTCACAGACTTTCCTGTCCGGCCTGGCCTCCAACTGTGGTCCTCAGGTCTTAGCCTCCCGAGTAGCACGATTCAGTCTTTGCATGTTTGGGGGGGGGGAGGGTGCTAAGTGAAAAATGTCTGGCAAAGGAAGAAGAGCGTCCATACCGCCTGCAGCCTCCTCCCCTCCCGCGAGCCCTCCACACTGCCAGGTCGGAGCCCGGGTCGGGCTGCGGGTACCTGGTTTTCGTGGCACGGGCCCTGGCAGTACTCGGTCAGGCTCTCCAGGGTCTGGTTGACCAGCGCCACGTTCTTCTCGTTGATATAGAGCCCCAGAAGGCCCAGGCCCCCTGTGGTGCTCCCGCAAACGCAGTCCAGAAACTGAAGCGTCTCACAGACAAGGTTATAATTTGTCTTGTTCTTCTGATTCCGCAAGAAGTTCTGAGGAGGGAAAAGAAAACACAAGGAGCTAAAATAAAACCAAGAAAATAAAGAAAACCCAGGGGGTTAACGCACACAAACACCACCACTGGGTAATCCCGCAGCATTCTCTAGGTGTGTTTTACAACTCAAAAAGGCTCCATACAGAGCCCCTGCGGCTCACGCCTGTCACTCAGGAAACTTGGGAGAGGAGGATCATGGTTCAGAACCTGGGAGACTCTTGTCTCTGATTAACTAGCAAAAAGCCAGACATGAAGATATGGTCCAAATGGTACAGCACTAGCCTGGAGTTAAAAAAAAAAAAAGCTAAGCATTGAGTGTGAGGCTCTGAGTTCAAACCCCCAAATCAGCAAACAGCAGGAGCCCCATCTGGAAAGTAAGCAGAGCAGGAGAGGAAGGGAGACACGGCTCACGGGACCCAGCGCCTGGGTGTGAGCAAACGGGAGGATCACAGTCCAAACTGATGCGGGGGGGGGGGGGGGGGGGGGAGAGGCTATGTGGAAAAGGAACTAGGCCCCTTGGTATAATTGCTTTACAATAACGAGCTCTAAAGCCAGATGAGGGACATCGATGAAAAAGGAAGTGAGGCAGCCAGGGCCCGGGGCTTGAGAACCACAGAAAAACAACCCTAAGACGTGAGCTGATTGTGACAGCAGGGAGAGCCTTTCTCCGCCATGGCTCTCGCATGCGCGTGCGGGGCTCTCGGCTGGCTCTGGGCAGGCTCCCCACCGGCCGGCTCCCGGGCTGCTGCTGCTGCTGCTGCTGCGCTGCCCGGGCTGTGGCCGCAGGCCGCCCTGGGTGCCCCGGGCCCGCAGGGGCCACGGCCGTCGGCATACCTGCAGTTCTCGGTTGTGATTCTCGCACAGCAGCTGCAGGAACCTCAGGACGGGCTGCATGGTGGCCACCGTGGGGCTCATGGGCATCTCCTCCGTGGACTTGCCCTCCGCATGGCCCGGCTCTGACCCAGCACACATGAGGTCCACGTCCGGGTCCATGTCTCTCCGGTACACGCAGTAGGCTTTGGAGGTGGCCGACGAAGCCTCGCTCAACTGCCCTCTCATCCCCTCTTTCAGATGGAGCCCCGGATCTCGCGCTGGAAATAAAGCCAGACATCACTTCATATTCCTTTCTTTCTTGTTTGTGCCAGTCCTGGGGCTTGAACTCAGGGCCTGGGCGCTGTCCCTAGCTTCTTTTGCTCAAGGCTGGCGCTCTACCACTTGAGCCACAGTGCCATGCCCAGCTTTTTCTGTGCATGTGGTGCTGAGGCATCGAACCCAGGGCCTCACGCATGCTAGGTGAGCACTCTACCACTGAGCCCCCTTCCCGGCCCCTTGCATATTCTGAGCTGATACCCTTTTGTGTGTGTGGCACTCCTGGGACTTGAACTCAGGGCCTGGACACTGTCCCTGAGCTTTTTTTTTGTTTTTTGATCAAGGCTTTTTGCTGGCTAATTGAAAAGCTGACTTCAAATTGCCATCGTCAGATCTCAGCCTCCTGAGTAGCAAGGATGGCAGGCCTGAGCCCCTGGCGCCATCCTAGGGACCTATACAGAACACAGCCAGGGACCGGCACCTTCTAATAACTGAATTTCAAAAGAAATCACCTGACATGAGTTTCAACATGACAGCTGCGCATTGGTGACTTACGGCTGCAATTCTAGCTACTCTGGGGGCTCAGATGTAAGGACCATGGTTCAAAGACAGCCCAGGCAAATGCACCAGACTCTTATCTCCAACGAACCAGCAAAAAGCCAGAAGCAGAGCTGTGGTTCAAATGGTCAAGTGCCAGCCTTGAGCGAAAAAGCTACTCAAAAGCAACAGGCTCTGAGTTCAAACCCCAGTACTGGCACAAAAACACAGACAGAAACCTGGTTTCCGGAGCAATTCCCACCCACACCACTGAGGAATAAGGTTTCCTGTTACTCTGTGATTTGCATTAAAGAAACCTCAGCACTACTTGGGGATCTAGCCAGTGATCAAAACTGTGTGAGTAAGTGTGTGTGTGCGTGTGTGAGTGTGTGTGTGTGTGCGAGTGTGTGTGTGTGTGTGCGCGCGCGTGTGGTGTGTGTGTGTGAGAGAGTGTGTGTGCGTGTGTGTGTGTGAGCGTGTGTGTGTGTGCACCCGAGTGCACAGACGCACTAGTGCTGGGTCTTAAACTCAGGGTCTCCCCTCGCTTTTTTTGCTTAAAGCTGGAGCTTTCCCACTTGAGCCTTCCTTGGAGATCAGCGTCTCACAGACTTTCCTGCGCAGGCTGGCTTTGAACCATCACCTCAGGCTTCAGCCTCCTGGGTAGCTAGGATGACATCGGCACCTGGCTACTTTTTCTTTAATTTCTGCACATCTCCCAGACTTCATTCCTCAGCTGCATGTGGACTGCTTGCCCCCTGCCTTCTCTCTGTCTTTCGAAGGTGACTTCTACCAGGCACACTTCCCGATAGATAATCTACCGTGCAGATGTCGGCTCTGATGTCAACCGTTAACTCTAGGAAGTCTGTTTTAAGTGTGCTCGCCCCGCCCTGCCCGGCCTTGCCCTTAACCCAGCCTCAGACCTGCCGGCTCATCTCTCCACGTCCAGCCTTGAGCTGTGAGGTCTAGACTGGGAGCCCTTCTGTTCCTTCCTTGTTCCAAATGCAGTTCCCTCCGCAATGCAACCTCCGGAAACATCTCACACACGCATCAGCCAGTGAACAATGCGTGGCTTCACCTCCACGGAGACCTTGTGCGTGTATCCAGCCCCTGACGTGACCGTGTGTGTGCCCAGCCCCTGGCGTGAAAGGGTCGCCCCACAGTGGTGGGTCGTGCGGCCTTCTCCCCCCCCCAACTCCGCACCTCTCATCCGCGCCCTGGGCATCGCCAGCTCCTGGTCTCCCTCCTGCGTCCTGCTCCCCAGATCTACGGTATTCACAGTCACCGTTGATCGGATCTCTTTCTGGGCAGCCTTCATTCGATCGTAGAGAACTTTGAAGAACTTTTCTGACTTTTTCTGCTCATGCAACTGCTGATAGAAAGAATACTGCAAGAAAACGCATCAGAAGATATCAGGAGCTGGTGGGGAAGGGGGTGCTTTATGCTTAAAAATGAACCCAAGGATTAGAGATAAAAGCTCACATGAAAGATGTGACCAGTTACAACTCCATAATTTGGTGGTTGTTCCGTCTTGTACACTATCTATATAAATGAACCTGCTTGACACTGCTGATCACACCTGCAATCCCAGCTACTCAGGACACTGAGATATGAGGATCATGGTTCAAAACCAGCCTGGTCAGGAAAGTCTGTGAGCCTCTTCAATCCCATGAACAAACCCAAAGCTAGAAGTGGAGCTGTGGTTCAAGTGGTAGAGCACCAGCCTTGAGCACAAAAGCTCAGGGACAGCAGCCAGGCCCTGAGTTCAAGCCTCAGGATCCGCAAACACACACACAAGAAATGTAAGCCAGGTACTGGTGGTCAAACTTGTAATCATAGCTACTCAGGAGGGTAAGATCAAAGCCAGCCTGGGCAGAGAAGACTGTGGGACTCTTAACCCACAAAAAGTCAGGAGAAGAGGTGTGTTTCAAGTGGAAGAGCACCAGCCTTAAGTGGCAAATCTAACAGCACCTGGGCCCTGAGTTCCAGCCCCAGTACTCGTGCGCGCACACACACGCACGTGCACACGCACGCATGCGCACATGCACACGCACACACACGCACGGTACTTATTAAATACTATGTGGAAAATAAAGTCTACAACTTGTGGGTGGGGATGATGGGAGGGAAAAACTGGGAGAGAGCAAGGGCAGGGGGGACATGGTCCAAACATAAAGGTACTCATGACCTGACTTATGAAACGGTAACCCCTCCGGACTTCACACCTTCACAACAGCGACAACAACGCTCAAAAAGAGAGAGCAGGGAAAGGAAGAAGGGAAGAAGGAAGGAAAAAGGAGGGAGAAGGGAGGGAGGGAGGGAGGGGGAGGGAGAAGGGAG
>NW_012267482.1:396736-402901 GCF_000151885.1 Dipodomys ordii | reverse complement strand
CCAGATTCTCAACGAGAAGGGAGGGAGGGAGGGAGCCAGCCACGGACTTCCCTCAGGGACGGATGAGCACCTGTGTCTGCGTGTTCCCTCCTTCGAGCAGGGCGATGCCCAGCAGAATGCCCTCAGAGAAGATGCGGTCGTTTCTGGTGCTCACGATCACGTCAATGACCAGCTCCGATGCGCCTTCTTTGTCCAGCAGACACTGAATGTCGGCCATCACAATGCCTGTCTTCTCTGACTCTGGTCCAGAAAAGCTTCCTATGGGAAAGAAAAAGCAAGCAATGGGCATCCGCCGGGTACAGTGGTTCACAGATGTGATTCCTGCCACCGGGCTTGAGCGTTCAAGGCCGGCCCAGTCAAGCACTTGTGAGGCGCTCAGCTCCACAGACAAGGGGAGGCGCGTGGGCCAACCGGCATCCCGCGTCCGAGGGGAGAGGAAGCAGGCTAAGTCAGGCCCAGACAGAAGGTCAGACGCTCCCTCAAAACCAGACTGAAGAAAACGAGCGGAGGTGTGGCTCAAGTGTGCGGTGGGGCCCCAGTTCAAAGCTCAGCACTGACAGATACATAATAATAAATAAATAAACCTGAATCGCAGTCATTGTCATATATTCTCAAATTCTTAAAGCCCTAAGAGCATTTGGGGGGGGGGTAGCTGTGGGAGGGAGGGAGGGGAAAAACAGAGGAGGCGTCGACGCTTGCTGAGAGGTGGACTCAGGACCTTGCTCATGCCATGGTCACCCCTCTGTACGGTATTCTCACAATAAAAACTCCTTTTCAGGGCTGGGCAGGTGGCTCAGTGGTAGAGCGCTTGCCTTGCATGCCTGGGGCCCTGGGTTCAATTCCTCAGCACCAGATAAGCAAAAAGAAAAAAAGCCGGAAGTGGCGCTGTGGCTCAAGTGGTAGAGCGCTAGCCTTGAACTGAAGAGCTGAGGGACAGTGCCCAGGCCCACAACAGGACCCCCCCCAAAAAAAGATAAAAAAACAAAAAGATAAAAAGTATTTATTGTGCAGACTTTTCTCCTACAGTTAAATAGAACAGAAACGAGTTTAAAAATTTAAACCAAAACCGAAAAAAGACAAAATGATCAAAATGTGGTGAAAATGGGGCATGTTACTAAATGTCTGAAGCCTGTGATTAAATAGAATTACATCATTTTCTTTTTAAGAAACTACTTTAAAACCAGAAGCTGGTTTTATTTTTGTCTATTCTGTAGCTACTAAGGATCTCGCGAGTTAGTGCCACTTTAACATCAGACCATGATTTCATAGTTTCCAAAGCCACAAAGCAAAATGAGTGAAAACTCTTAAGCTGTTACCTTATGAGACTACACAAATTGCCACTTGTGTGTGTGTGTGTGTGTGTCGCACGCACGCACGCTGGCCCTGGGGCTGGAACGCAGGACCTGTCACTGAGCTTTTGTGCTCAAGGCTGGTGCTCAACCACTTGAGGCACAGCGCCACTTCCAGCTTTTTAGTGGTCAACTGGAGATAAGAGTCTCACAGACATTTCCTGGTAGGGCTGGCTTCAAACCCTGATCCTCCATCGCTCACCCTTCTGAGTAGCTGGGATTACAGGCATGAGCTATGTTGTAGCTGTGGTGGGGTTTGAACTCTGGGCCCTGGCCGAGTTGGGTATTTGTGATGGTGGTTTTCAGTAGACATGTTACATTTGTGCCAGGTCAGTACAGCCCTGGAGTCACAGAGACCCAAGAAGACCCGGCGAGAGCTTGTGGTCAGCCTCACCTCCCGCTTGTGGGGGCTTCGGGAAGCCCCCCGAGAGGGGCCCATTCCCACCGGCTCCGGAGCCTCCTTTGAAGTACCGATCCAGGAGAACTTTCCTCAAGGTGCTGCCCTGAGGAAGAGAAGGAGGAGTTAGCGCCATCATTCCTTTGCAACGTCAAACGAAATGCAAACGATGATCGCGGCGGCCCTCGTGGCGTACCTGTGATCACAGAATACCGAAAAGTCCACCAGGCACGACCAACAGCACTCCAGACACCAGTGCTGGGAAGCGGTCTACACCCTGGGACCAGGCACCACTGTGGTCCGTAACCCAATGACTCAGGGTGCCCAGACGGGAGGCTCGTGGCTCAACTCCAGCCAGGTAAAAATGTGTGTGGGACTCTTCTCCCCAAAACCAGCAAGAAGCCGGAAGTGGGTGTGCGGTTCAAATGGTAGAGCGCCAGCTTTGAGCGGGGGAGAGAAAGCCAAGCAAACACACGAAACCCTGAGACCAGGCCCCAGTACCAGCAGGGGAAAAGAGCAAATACAACTTCGAACCCACTCAGAGAACGGCAAAAACGTTCAAAGACGATGATCCGCCCGTCTGAAGTGGACCGTGACTGACCAACCACCAGAAGGACACAACAGCCAGCCAGTCTGGTTAAACTACGCCTGAAATACACACCCGTTTTGCTACATAAACCGTGTCTTAGAGGATTAACTGAAGGAGGGGGGCTGGAATCTAGCTTGGTTCCGATGCCATGTTGTCAGGTGCTCAAAACACAGGCATTCCGTTCTTCCCCATGACTTTTCTGTGAGAACGGAAAAGTTCAACTCTGCCAGCTCGGAAGTTCAGAAAGACGACGTTGTCCCCAGATAGCAAACAAAAGCTATGGTACAACACCCAGGCCCTGAGTTCAAGCCCCAGTACCAATGAGAAACAAACAAACTGATCATGAGATGCAATGCATGCCAACAAATCCATTACCCATCTCTTGTCTCTTAAAATCTAAAAAATAAAAATCTATCATGTACAAGGTCTCAAACTCAGGTGCGTGGCAGATCATTCAAAACCAAGAGAGATGCCTTTCATCTACACTAGGATGCCTTCTAGACGGTTCCATGATATAGAAGTGCTACGTAGAAAAAAAATAAGGGAAACGAAATAATGAAAATATGATGCAGATTCAGTATTACAGGAGCTGAAATTAAGTAGGTTATCCATTGTCACACTAAGGAATGAACACTCACCAAACAACAAAATTGTGAACAAATTCACCATTCTGCTGCCTTCAGAGGTACGCTGTTGCGATGACAGACGCCCTGAAGCTGCGTAAGCAGAGGTGGGGGCAGCTTCTGCTTGCACACTTAGCGGTGAGCAGAGATTAAACAACACACTGCCCTTGCCTAATTTAAGCACTAACACTCGAGAACTTCCAGAACAAATTGTGAGTCACTGGCACCTCCTGTTGATCTATGGTACTGCAGCCCGGTTACCACAGGTTGGAAGGGGGAAGAAATAGCAACTTGAGAAGATTTCAACCTGGGGGCCTGGGAGGGAGGGAGGGGGAGGTGAACATGAACGCAGCAGGTTACAGGCAGATGCGAAACTCATGATTCTACACAATTAATGGATACAAGTAAGGAGATTGTAGTGAGCCAGCTACTCACTGGCTCACCAGCTACTCAGGAGGCTGAGAGCGGAGGATTGTGGCTGGAAGCCAGGCCAGGCAGGAAAGTCCGGAGACTATGATCTCCCATGAACCACCAGAAAAAAAAGTGGTGTTGTGGATCAAGATGGAAGAGCGCCAGCCTTGAGCGTAGAAAGCTCAGGAGCCTGCTGCACCCAGGCCCTGAGTTCAAGCCCTACCACAGACAAAAAAGTGAAACAGCTTTTTGGTGGCTGTGATCTGCGTGGGGAAGGCTCTGCAGTGCGGCTGGTGGCTCCCCTCCCCAGCCCTGCCATCCGCCCGGGGTTCTACCCAGCACAGCCACATTTGGCCACCCGCCTGGGGTTCTACCCAGCCCAGCCACATTTGGCCACCTGCCTGGGGTTCTACCCCAGCCCAGCCATGTTTGGCCACCCGCCTGGGGTTCTACCCAGCCCAGCCACGCTTGGCCACCCACCTGGGGTTCTACCCCACCCCAGCCACGTTTGGCTCAGCGAAAGACATGGGGTGCCGGCTTTCAAAGGAGCTATTTCCGTGAATGGGAATGGGGCGGGGGATGGGGGGCGCATTCCCCAGGACTCAGTGACTCCTGATAATAAAAGGGAACAGAAAAACCAACACGGGGCCTAAGCACGTGGCAGGTGCTGCACAAATCCAATACAACTGTGTCACCACCATCCAAGCTGTTGGAGTGTCTTCTCAGGCTGAGGTATGAGTACGAATTCACAGGCACCCACACCATGGCAGAATTTTATTATTTTTGTCCGTCTTGAGGCTTGAACTCAAGGCCTGGGCGCTGTCTCTGAGTTCTCTCTGTTCAAGGCGAGCGCTCTCCACTTCCCATTTTCTGGTGGTTAATGGGAGATAAGAGCCTCAGGGACTTTCCTGCCTGGGCTGGTTTCAGACCACGATCCTCGGATCTCAGCCTCCTAAGTAGCTGGGGGTACAGCGGGCAGCAGTAGCTAGCAACATCATGATCCAATTTTAAGGTTCACCGTTTCAGATAAAAGACAGCGTCAGGCCGGGCGCTGGTGGCTCACGCCTGTAATCCTAGCTACTTAGGAGGCTGAGCTCTGAGGATCGCGGTTCAAAGCCAGCCCGGGCAGGAGAGACCGTGAGACTCCTATCTCCAATAAACCACCAGAAAACCGGAAGTGGCGCTGTAGCTCAAGTGGTAGAGTGCTTGCCTTGAGCTAAAGAGCTGAGGGTCAGCGCCCAGCTTTGTCTTGGTGCATTAATATCAATCAAAATGGAAAAAGATAGCGTCGTTATGCACCTGAGGCAGAAATCAATGACATACCCTGGGAAGTTGGACTTAGATGACATCACGGGTCGGGACAGTCAAGGGCGGAAGAGAACCAGACTTTCTTTGCCAAAATTAATACCAAAGCGTGTTTTCACGTGCAATCCATTCAGTCAAGTACAGGAGAAATTCCAGTAGAAACAACAACAACAACAACAAAAATGCTGAGCACGGTGGCTCACGCCTGTAACCTCAGCTCCTCGGGAGGCTAAGACCTGCAGATCCTGGTTCAAATCCAGCCCAAGCAGGAAAGTCCATGAGATGGCTTATGCCCAACTAACTAGGAAAAAGTTGTAACTGGAGATGTGGCTCAAGAGGTGGAGCTCCAGGGCTGGGACGGTGGTTTAGTGGTAGAGTGCTAGCATGCATGAAGCCCTGGGTTCAACTCCTCCGTACCACATACACGGAAATAGCCAGAAGTGGCGCTGTGGCTCAAGTGGTAGAGTGCTAGCTTTGAGCAAAAGAAGCCCAGAACAGTGCCTGGGCCCCGAGTTCAAGCTCCACGACCTGCCAAAAACAAAGGAGAAGAAGAAGACCTCCAGCCTTGAGCACAAAAGCAAAGTAAGAGTGCAAGGCCTGGAGTGCAAGCCCTCGTACAATATCTACACAAAGTTAAAAAAAAAAAAAAGAAGGTAAGAAAGAGAGAAACAGAGACAGAATGAGAGAGAAAGAGGAAGGATGGAGAGAGGGAGAAAAGGGGAGACAGAAAAGCCCCAAGTGTTTTAAGCTAGCCACTGCAGAGCCCAGGTTTTTAATATATATATTTTTATTGTAAGACACTGTGCAGAGGGGTTGAAGTTACACGAGGAGGGAATGAGCCATTTCCTACGGAGCACTGTTACCCCTCCTTTGTTTTCCCCCCACCATCCCTTCCCTCCCCACCTCTACAACCCCTCCACCCCCCCCCCAAGTTGTGAAGTTCGTTTTCAACACAGTGTCTTGTACATCTCATTGTTACAAGGGGTCAACCTGCATCCTTAAAGCATGCGGTGATTTCCCTTCCCCTCCCCAAATTATAAAAATGTATATACAAGATGCAGGGCACTGGAATCACACACAGTGAAAACGGGTTCTACCATGGGGGAGAACATACAAAAGAAACAAAAAAAATCATATAATACGTTAAAAACAATAGCCAGGAAGAAAAAAACCACTTGTGTCCCTGTCTTAGGGTTTATTTTGCTTAACATCATCTTATCTGGTCATACATACATAGCTTTTGACCTTTTCTGCTTGCCCTAGACATATGCTAGTTATTGCAAATAAGGGAAATCATGGGGCCTGTGTTTCTTTGGACCTGGCTTACTTCACTTAATATAATTTTTTCCAAGCCTTTCCATTTCCTAACAAATGGGGAAATGTCATTCTTTCTGATGGAGACATAGACATTTTCTTGATCCATTCATCTACTGAGGGGCATCTGGGTTGGTTCCATATCTTAGCTATGGTAAATAATGCTGCAATGAACAT
>NW_012267482.1:393316-396576 GCF_000151885.1 Dipodomys ordii | reverse complement strand
TATTAGAGTTCTTGATTTTTGCCATTCTATCTGGGGTGAGGTGGTATCTCAATGTTGTTTTGATTTGCATTTCTTTTATGGCTAGAGAGGTTGAGCAATTCTTCATGTGTCTATTGGCCATCCTTCTTTCCTCTTCAGAGAAGTTTTTCTTTAAATCTTTAGCCCACTTATTTATTGGGCAGTTGTTTCTTTGAGGATTTGTTGTTGGGGATTTAGTTTTTTGAGTTCCAGGTATATTTTAGATATGAGCCCCTTGTCTGTTGTATGGCTAGTGAAGATCTTCTCCCAATCCATGGGCTTTCTATCAATCTTGCTAGCTATGTCCTTTGCCATGCAGAAGCTCTGCAGCTTCATGCAATCCCATTTGTCCAACCTTTCTTTCATTTGCTGTGTTTCTGTGTCTCTATTAAGAAAATTTCGGCCTGTGCCAAAGAGACCTAGGGTTTCTCCTATTCCATCCTGTAATGTTTTCAGGGTGTCTGCTTTGACTCCGAGGTCTTTGATCCATTTGGAGTTGTTTCTGGTGCAGGGTAATATATAAGGATATAGCTTTAGTTTTCTATAGGTGATTAACCAGTTTTTCCAGCACCATTTACTGAAGAAAGCTGTCTTTCTCCCATTCTATTTTTTAGCCCCCTTACGGAAGGTTAGATAGCTCTAGATCTATGGGTTCATTTCTGAGGTAGAGCCCAGATTTTAAAAAAGAGATTTTCATTTAAAAATCCTTTTGAGCTATACTGTGGTACAAACATTTAGCAACAGTGCATATGAATCAGAAAGGAAGAGTCCAAAAAGAACAACTTGTCTGCCAGTCAGGATTTGAGATGAATATTTATGAAAACAATTGGCAAACAATCTGGGAAGCAAAGCCTGCTGGAGCAGCTGCCTCCCCCCGGGGCCAGGAGGAAGGCACATACTTCCTCCATATGCCTTGCGCGTTTTAATTTTGGAGAACACAGAGCCCTGTGCCCACTCTGAAGCACAAGGGTGTTGTTTTGTAAGGCAACGCTGAGCCAAGATGTCTGCCTTCGTTTGCAAAGAGGAGCTGTAGACATTTTAGATGAGACACAAATGAAAGAATGAAAAGCCAAGCAATTTAATCTAAAAAGACGAATCTGAGCTGGGCCCTGGTGGCTCACGCCTGTCATCCTAACTACTCAGGAGGCTGAGATCTGAGGACTGCAGTTTGAGGCCAGCCGGGGCAGGAAAGTCTGTGAGACTCTTATCTCCAACTAAAAGCTGGAAGCTGGCTCAAGTGGTGTATATATATTACACACATATATATTACAACATATTAAATATTATCTAGTTTATAGTTATATATATATATAATATAGTAGGTGTATTAGATAACATGCAGATGCTACCTACTTTCTCCAGACAATAAAATATATATATTATCACATATTTTATTGGAGGTAAGAGTCTCACAGACTTTCCCATCTGGACGGGTTTGAAATCCCAATTCTCAGACCTCAGCCTCCTGAGTGGCCAGGATGACAGGCGTGAGCCACCGGCACCTGGCAGACCTGTACAAGTTTTAAAATATCAGCTGATTAGTATTGAGAGAGAGAGAGAGAGAGAGTGAAAGTTACTAAGGAGCAGCATACAAATTGTGTTTGGCACTTAGAAATAGCTAGCTAGAAAAAGAAAGAGAGCAAAAAGAATGAAAGAAGAACACCTCTCTGGGTTTATCTGTTAAATTTCAGCAAAGTACTTAATACTCCAAAGTATTAAGCACGCTGCTACCTATAATATAATGAGCACCAAGCTGTCATTTTTAATAACAGACTGACGTTGGCTATCTACAAGTTGATTCCCTGAAAATCAGCAGCACCATCATTCGCATGGTGAAGAACAGAATTTGAGCTGGGTGCTGGTGGCTCACACCTGTCATCCCAGCTACTCGGGATGCTGAGGTCTGAGGATCATGGTTCAAAGCCAGACGGGGCAGGAAAGTTCATGAGACTTACCTCTAGTAAACTACTTAAAACAGTGAAAGTGGGAGGTGGGCAGGGAGGGGAAGGGGAAACAAAGGAGGAGGCAACAATGCTTGGTAAGAAGTGGACTCATTACCTTGCTCATTTAATTGTAACCCCTCTGTACGGTATTTTCACAATAAAAAAAAAAGAAGCTCACATTTACAATAAAAATAAATAAAATAAAAAAGAGCGACAGTGGGCTGTGGCTCAAGCGGTAGAGCACCAGCCGAGAGCAAACAGGTTCCGGAGCAGTGCCCGAGCCCCGAGTTCAAGCCCCAAGACTGGCACAGCACAAAACAAAGGAAGATTACAATCTGACTCTCCTAGCAATAAGAAAGTATGATTTTGTAATATTTTGGCATCATACTATCAAAACTAATGTAAATATATAATTATCTATGTATTAAGTCAGGAACTGGAGGTATGGTCAAGGGCAAAAAGCCAAATGAGAACTAGAGGCCCTGAATTCAAAGCTCCCCGTACTGACACAAAAGTACAAAACAAAGTAATTTTTGTGATCAATGGATGCCAGTGGGCACTGGCGGCTCACGCCTGCAATCCCAGCTACTCAGGAGGCTGAGATCTGAGGATCACAGCTTGAAGCCAGCCGGGCAGGAAAGTCTGTGAGACTCCAACAAACCACCAAAATGTCAAAAGTGGAGCAAGTGGTCGATCACCAGCCTTGAACACCAAAGCACAGGGGCAGCGGCCAGGCCCTGCATTCAAGCCCAGGGCTGGCACAAAGGAAGCGGACTAACTAACAAAAACTCAGCAGATGCCGACAGTGATCCTCAATAAGCACCCACAGCGTCTCAGGTGCTGTTGGTGTGGATAGTCTCATAGCTCTTGCCTAGCACGAATGGGGTCCTGGGTTCAATCCCAAAAGAAGAAAACATACATATCCCAGACAAATACAATAATAAAAAAATTGAGCCAACTACTCAATCATTTCTTAGTTATTTCTGTTCAAAGCCAGACAGGAGAGGGCAATACCATAAAAACTAACCATAGCCAGGTGCCCTGGCTGACACCTATAATCCTAGCTATGCAGGAGACTGAGATCTGAGGATCAAAGTTCAAAGCCAGCCCGGGTAGACAAATCAGAAAGACTGTTAATCCCAATTAACCATCAAAAGGACAGAAGTGGAACTGTAGTTCAAATGGTAAAGCACAAGACTTCAGTGAAAAACCTAAGGGGCCTAGGTCCTGAATTCAAACCCAGTACACACACACACACACATACACACACACACACACACACACACACACACACACACA
>NW_012267482.1:378282-393266 GCF_000151885.1 Dipodomys ordii | reverse complement strand
ACACACACACACACACACACACACACACACACCATCTAATTCATCTAATAGTATTCTAACAGTACACACCATTAATATACATGTAAGCAAGCAATGAGTAGCCTTCGGTAGTGTCTACTTACAGCAATCTGAAATCTGATTCCATTTCCAAATAACTGTTATTGTTTTCAAATACTAAAAACATTAAAATAACCAGATACCTCTTCCATGAAGCTGTCTTTCTTCTCAAGCATTTCTCGTAAAGTCTGGAGAATTTTAATGCACAGTTTCTCTTCTTTCTCCATCAGTTTCTTTGTATGATTGATCAACCTTCAGAAGGCAAAACATTCATCTTTTAAAAGGCCTCTGATTTCTCTTCAAGCTACATATAAATATACACTATAGAAAAATATGAGACAATATTGAAGAAGAAATACACACGATAATGTGTTTCCAAAAGTTTCCTTTGTATTTTAAATCTCAGCGTTTCTTAAAACAGTCAACTCATTATTTTGGAGTGTGTGTGTGTGTGTGTGCGTGCACGCATGCGTGTGTGTGTGTGTGTGTGTATACTGGTCCTGAGGCTTGAACTCTGGGCCTGAGGACTGGTCCTGAGCTTTTGTGCTCAAGCTAGTGCTCTACTACGTGAGTCACAGCTCCACTTCTGGCTTTTGTGATAGTTAACTGGAGATAAGAGTCTCATAGGCTTTACTACCTAGGATGGCTTCGAACCATGATCCTCAGATCTCAGCCTCCTGAGTAGCTAGAAGTCCTGTGACTTGAACTCAGGACCTCATGTTGTAGCATGGCTATTTCACTCGAGGCTGGTGCTCTACCACTTGAACCACACCCCTTGCTTCCAGCTTTTTGCTGGTTCATTGGAGGTAAGATATCGACTTTTCTGCCCAGGATGGCTTCTAAATGAGATCCTTGTATCTCAGCCTCTTGAATAGCTGGGATTACAGGCGTTAGCCAGCAGAGCCTGGGCGGAACCATCTCTTCCTTGCATCTAGAAAGGAATCACGACCCAGCAGCCAGCACACTGCACTTCAGTGAACCAGGATCCATGCACCCGCAGTGAGTCTCAAACCACCGCCTTGCTCAGGAGGCGCATCTGTGCAAGACTCCAGGCGGCCCTGCCGCGGCGCCCCAGCCAGCTTACTTGGACATGAAGGCCCCGCAGCGGATCCGGGCATCACTCCCCTCCGGAAAGAGCAGCTCGGGACTGTACAGCACGTCTACCAGCACAGAGAACTCGGCCTGCATCATGGGGCTGAGCTGCTGCTCCAGCGAGGCCACCACATCCTGCAACAAACAAATCACACCTGAGCACGGGAAAGGTCCAGAGCCGCCGGCCCGAAGCGCACCGACTGACCAGAGGGGGGGCTTTATCTTGATCTTCCCCAGCATCCTGAATCAACCGGTCCTACCATGGCCTGATTTCATGCATGGCACTGTTTAACAGGCCTAATTTCATGTATAATTCTGTTTATCACAGCCTGATTTTGTATATGATACTGCATTCTGTTTGTTTTGTCAGCCGTGGGGCTTGCACTCAGGGCCGGGGCGCTGTCCCTGAGCTCTTTTGCTCAAGGCTGGTGCTCTACCACTTGAGCCGCATCGTCACTTCCGTTTCCTGGTAGGTCACTGGAGATCAGAGTCTCACAGGTTTTCCTGCCCACAAAGGCCATGGACCAGGATCCTCAGACCCCAGCCTCCTGAGTAGCTAGGATGACAGGCGTGAGTCACGGGCACCTGGCTGTAACGCTATTTAACATAGCCTGATTTCATGAATACACGCTTTAAGTGTCATGTATACTACTGTTTAATGTAGTCTGATTTCATGTAAAATACATACATATATATATCACATATATGTGTGTTAACATATATGTCACGTATGTCTCATATCATATGTGTCATATATCATAGATATCACATAGAAACCAGGGTAACCATATGATTTCTATTTTAAAATGTCTTACAGCTGGGCACCAGTGGCTCACCCTGTCATCTTAGCTACTCGGGAGGCTGAGATCTGAGGACCATGGTTAAAAGCCAGCCCAGGCTTAATTCACTAAAACCACTCTGCAGAATTCAAGAATTATAATGGACACATGACACATGGGAATCAACGGGAGAAGCATGCGGGGAACCACTGAAACCCTATTTCACACGGCAATGTGCTCATTTCTCATGACTGACACCGAACAAACCATCCACTCCAGTGGAAATCCGCCACGGACAAATCCTCTGGCGCATACTCATCCCGTAAGGTAGATCCGCTGTGGTATTCCGATCACGCTCACCCACAGGATCTACCGGCCCAACCATTCTGCAGCCTCTTCCACCCTCTCCCGGGCACAAAGCCGTCCAATATTGTTTCTGAGTCAAGTCGTGGGGTAGAAGTTGGCGGCTGAAGGCTGGTGGGGGCTGTGATTGGTCACTGAATGATTACAGGCCATATTCCTGACCAATGGGACAGCAGGTGGAGTCTGCTGAGTAGGAATGTGTAGGATGCAGGGGGTTCATTCAGAACCATCCACCATCCTCAAGGCATGTCGACCACAGGACCCAGAGACAGCCCTCCTGTGACTGCAAAGACCAGCCTGACACAGAAAGCCAAGAGACACTTGGCTTTAGGGCTCTTGCTTATCAAGATGGACTGACCAACTCAGACACAATATTGGCGTTCGGTTTTCATTTTTTTTCTTGTGACAATCCAGGTGCACAGAGCCTGGACGCTGTCCCTCAACGTGTTTGCTGAAGGTTGGCGCTCTACCACTTGAACCACACTTCCACTTCTGGTTTTTTCTGCTTATGTGGTGCTGAGGAATCGAACCCAGGGCCTCATGCATGCAAGGCAAGCATCTACCACTGAATCATCTTCCCAGCCCCTCCCTTTGCATTTTTAAATTATATGAAGAGACAGTTAACAGTCTACCACATTAAGCAACAGTCGACTCACTGCCAGCTACAGAAGATCTTGTTCAGTGGGAATCTGCTTCATGTTAGCTACAGAAGCTCAGAGGGGCTCTAACTTTCTGAGCTAACCTGTAGTGCTACTGTCTCTCCTTCTCAGCAGAAATGATCATTTATTGTTCAACTTTTTTTTTTTGCATTGATGGATTTTTGTGCCATTACTGGGGCTTGAACTTAGGGCCTGGGCTCTGTCCCTTAGCCTTCCCTCCCTCGCCCCTCTACCACTTGAGACACACCTGTTTCCAGTTTCTGTGCTGGTTAATTAGAGTTAAGCGTCTCAAGGACTTTCCTGCCGAGGTGGGTTACATCTTGAGCCTCACATCTTAGTCCCCTGAACAGCTGGGATTACAGGCGAGCGTCTCAGTGCCCACGCCTGAGTCTTTTATTTGCATGACACATATTTTAAACGTTGTAAGGGGAGAACAGTTCCGTCGCTTATCTGTACCTGCAGCTTTTCAATAATATTTCTGTAATCCCAGGCAGGCCCTCCAAGAGCCTCCTTAAACCGGGGCCCGGAGCGGGCTGAGAGCCGCCAGCCGATGGCCGCTCTCTGCACCATGCTGGAGTGGCTCTTCATGAACAGCGTGTTCACCTGGCTGTCCAGATCCACCGGGATGGCGATCCCACGATTCTTGGCTGGAGGAAGGAAATAAAAAGGGTGACCCATTTCCCTTTCAACTTTACTGAAGAGCTTCTTAGATATAACGCAAACAGTCCTAGAAACATAGGTTCAATGAAATGGAGTGTGTGGGGAAGGGGCAATCAGATCATTACGCTTTGCCCTTCAATTGTTTCATCTTAACCCAACAGAGCTTTTTTGTTTGTTTGGTTTGGCTTTTGATTTTGGACCAGTACTGGGGCTTGAACTCAGAGCCTGTATGAGGTTGGCACTCTACTAATTGAGCCATGGCTCCGTTCTGCTATTTTGCTGGTTAACTGGAGATCAGAGTCTCATGGACTTTCCTGTCCAGGCTGGCTTCGAACAGTGATCCTCAAATTTCAGCCTCCTGAGTAGCTGGATGACAGGGGTGAGCCACAGAAGCCTGGCTTCCAACATTTTCATTCTCAAAGTTTTTCTGTTCTTTAGATAAATAAATGAAAATGGGTGAATTAAACATTCAAGAACATATTTGATTTCTCCAAACATGTCATACAGCATCGATGCCAAAAAACACTGGGCAATAAACATGCAAATTTTTTTCAATGGCAAAGTAGGAGAACAGGCAGGTACGTCATGGTAAAATCTGCCAATCTCTTCATTAATTTAGTCAGAGTGCATGTTCACATGAGTGCACACAAATGGCCTGTGATAAGAGATCTAAGAATACAAATGTAAAAGTTAAAGTAGGAGCCAGGCCTTGGTGGCTCACGCCTGCAATCCTAGCTACCCAGGAGGCTGAGATCTGAGGATCGGTTCGAAGCCAGCCCAGATCAGAAATCTGTTAGATGTTTATCTTCAATTAACCACCAAAAAGCCAGAAGTGGAGCTGTGGCTCAAAGTGGTAGAGCATCAACCTTGAGCACAAAAGCTCAAGGACAGCGCCCAGGCCCAGAGGTCAAGACCCAGGACTGGCATAAAAAAAATAAAAATCGAAGTGTGTAAGACAGCGCCTTGGAAGAGAACATGTATGACTCTTCATAAGATCCACTGAAATTCACACTGGAACAGATTTTTATTACAGTAACACTGGGAAATCAGAATGCTTGGCATAATGAAAACAGAAAGGGCCAGGCACCAGCGGCTCACACCTGCAATCCTAGCTACTCAGGAGGCTGAGATCTGAGGCCTGAGGTTCAAAACCAGCCCAGGCAGGAGAGTCCATCAGCTCTCTAATGAAGCACCAGGACACCAGGAGTAGAGCCGTGACGCAGAGTGAAAAAACTCAAGGACAGCGCCCAGGCACAGAGTTCCAGCCCCATGACCAACAAAAGAAAGAATGAAAGAGAGAGAGAGAGAGAGAGAGAGGGAGGGAAAAGAGAGAGAGAGGAGAAGGGAGGGAGGGAGGGAGGGAGGGAGGGAGGATGGATGGATGCAGGTATGACTGGTCCAGCAAAGCCAAGGGCCCAGCTCTTCCTGGCCCCAGCCCACCCATTACACCCAGCCTCCGGGCAGCTGGGGAAGGAATTCCACAAGGCCAGGCCCTCCTCCTTCCATCACATCCGCAGAGCCGCCGGCAGATTCTACCACAGCATCGTGCAAAGGAAACACAGAAACAGCCCCTCAGAAGAGTAGAAAATGCCAGATGAAGGTGTTCACACCTGACCAAGAAGCAGAAGAGAGCTTGGAGAACCCTAGAGAGCTTGACCCAGAGCAGGAGGAGGGAGAGAGAGGAAAACACTGAAGACTACAGCCCCTGAGCAAAGCTCCCCAAAGCTCCAAATCGCAGTGGGGACACACATCAGCCCTCGCTGCACCCCACCTTCCCAGAACGCCCTGAGCACGAATGCAGGACCGAGGACCACAAGGAGAGCGGCGGGAGTTATACTCTCCAGGGAGGGAGGGGGCATGTCTCCCCTGACTGAGGGGGCCGTGGCCTCTGTGCATCACCGTTATCATAACAGGAGAGTTTACCAAAAAGAACCCAACCCGGGTGAAGCACACTGGACTCACGGAAGAGAAAAAAAGTAACCTGGAACGATTCGAGTGATTTCCCTCAGAGAATCCGAGTATCCGCTGCATCCAAGCACGCACGTGCACACATGCACACACACATGCACACACACACACATACACATGCGCACACGCACGCACATGCACACACATGCACACGCGCACACACATGCGTGCACACACGCATGCACACACACATGCGCACACACACATGCACACGCATACACCAGCGAGTACAAGTGTAACTCAAGCAGCAAAGCGCCAGCCTTGAGTGAAAGAAAAAAAAATTAAGAGCATGAGGCCCTGAATTCAAGCCCAGCACACACAGAGACACAAAAGAATAGTAAGCGGCAGTTCGAAACTAGCCAAGGCAGGAAAGTCTATGACTCTTCAATAAACTACTCAGAAAAAGCCAGAAATGGTGCTGTGGTTCAAGTGGTAGAGTGCTAAGCCTTAAGCACAAAAAGGCTCAAGGACAGGGCCCAGACCCTGACTTCAAGCCCCAGGACCAGCAAATAATAATAATAATACTAGAAAAATTACAAAAAAGACACCGTGAAATTGAAACATGACTCCACAAATAAGCACTTCAAAAGTCAGCTGAAACTTTTTTAAAAAAGGGATAGTGATGAAATTGGTAATCTGCAAAGAGAAAGCCAAGGAGAATACTAGAACAAAAAGCATACAAGAAGAAAAGAAGAAACAGAAGCCAGGCACCCGTGGCCCACGCCCACCCCAGCGACCCAGGAGGCTGAGATCTGAGGATCAGGGTTCAAGGCCAGCCCTGGCACAAAAGTCTGTGAGACTCTGATCTCCAAGGAACCACCCAAAAAACAGAAGTGGCGCTGTGGCTCAAAGTGGTAGAGCGCCAGCCTTGAGCTGAAGAGCTGAGGGACAGCGCCCAGGCCCTGAGTTCAGTGCTCTACCGCGTGAGCCACAGCGCCACTTCCAGAATGTGACAGAGGATTTCAAATGTCATCAGAACCTCTCCCTAATTCTTGATCCACCCAATACTGCGTATCGTGTGCGAGTATCTAATTAGCTGAAGCCGTGGGTTCAGCGACTGGTGCCCGAGGGGCGGGAGAATGTCAGCCATGCTGCCGGGGAGCGAGGAGACGCAGCCCTGTGGAAACCAGCTAGAAAACGTGGTGGAGTGTGAGCTCTGGGGTGACCGCTCTGTGGTGCCAGGGAGCCCCATGAAAGGGAGACGCCGTGGGCACAGTCGGACGCTTTCTGTGTCGAGAACACACTCTGTTGAAGTGCTGGCGTTTTGAAATGGAAAAGCAGCAACGCTACGAAATGCATGTTCCCCGTTTGCTACTATTTAGGAATGGGCCGTTTACCCTCAAATTGAACAGGGTTACGAGAGACTCACTGTAAAAGCCATGCCCTGGTGCGCACGCCCGTAGTCCCAGCTACTCAGAGGCTGAGGGCTGAGGATCGTGCTTCGCAGCCAGCCTGGGCAACCAAGCGCACAGGACTCTTATTTTCAATGAAGCAGCAAAAAGCTAAAAGGAGCAGCAGCCCTGCATGAAAAAGCTAAGAGACAAGCGCCCAGGTCCTGAGTTCAAGCCCCGGCACTGACAATAACAACGAAGAAGGTGCAGGGCAACACTTGACTCACTACTGGGAAACCAACGTCTGGGCGACCCCACAGGCCTTACAGTTAACTGTGCTTCAGCTGCGCCCGCACAAGTCACAACAAATGTGGCGGGGCCTCCCTGGACATGGTGTGGAAAAGGAGCCTGTGGTGGGGGACGGGGGGAACCAAACGGGAAGAAAGCGAGGGCGGGAAGCGGACCCACACCCTGACTTAGGTAACTGCCAGCCCTCTGCACCCCACCTTCATCCTAACAGCAAAACAGAAGCTAAGAAGAGCTTTCAGAAAACCCCACGAATCTGTGGGAATCTCACTTCACTGGGTGCCCGGCCCGGGCCTGGACCAGGGCCTGGGCTGCGGCCGGGCCTTCCGCGCCAGCCTGGGGCTCTGCCTCTTCTGGCTGCCTGGGGCTCTGCCTCTTCTGGCTGCCGGTTAATTAAAGGCAAGGCGGCCGCGGCCCGTTCTGCCTGAGCTGCCTCCGGCTGCGATCCTCAGCAGCAGCCTCCCGAGCAGCCATGGCTGCGAGCAGGGCCCGGCGCCGGCTTCTCTTACGGGATTGCTTTTGGTCAGGCATGAGGTTGAGCTCGGGGCTTGAGCTTTGTGCTCAAGGCCAGCTAGCGCTCTACTACTTTGTGGGAGGATACCACAATGTCTTATCGTGTATACCTGTGTGCCTCTGTGACTCTGTGTGTGTGTGTATGTGTGACTGTGTGTGTGTGACTGTGTGTGTGTGTGTGTGTGTGTGTGACTCTGTGTGTGTGACTCTGTTGTGTGACTGTGTGTGTGACTCTGTATGTGTGTGACTCTGTATGTGTGACTGTGTGTGTGACTCTGTGTGTGACTCTGTGTGTGTGTATGTGTGACTGTGTGTGTGTGCCCATACTGGGGCTTGAACTCAGGGCTCCAGGCTCTCAGCTTGTTCACTGAAAGCTGGCCCTCTACTCGTGCCACCAGCTTTCTGCTGGTTCACTGGAGATCAGAGTCTCAGGGACATTCCTGCCCGGGCTGGCTTCCAACTGTGATCCTCAGGTCTCAGCCTCCTGAGCAGCTGGGTGACAGGCATGAGCCCCCAGTGCCCGGCTTCATATACACATTTACACAGGTCACGGTCTTCGATCACCATTCTCCCTGAGTATCCTTTCCTTCTGCCCTCTCCCTCACATTTGAACCTCCTTTCCTGCATCCAGTCCCCCTTTAAACTCAAGTTCCATCACCACCATCATCATCATCACCATCATCATCATCACCACCATCATCATCATCACCATCATCATCGTCACCATCATCATCACCATCATCACCATCACCATCATCATCATCACCACCATCACCACCATCATCACCACCACCATCATCATCATCACCACCATCATCATCACCATCACCATCATCACCATCATCACCACCACCATCATCATCATCACCACCACCATCATCACCATCACCATCATCACCATCATCACCATCATCATCATCACCATCACCATCATCATCACCATCATCATCACCACCACCATCATCATCACCACCATCATCATCACCACTATCATCATCACCATCATCACCATCACCATCATCACCACCATCATCATCATCACCACCATCATCATCATCACCATCATCATCATCACCATCATCGCCACAATCACCCTATTTTAGGTCTAGGTGCCACAGTCAGCCAGAATGTATAAGGTCAGTGCCATCTAACCAACTCACCCACTTCAGCCAGGGTCCGGATGCAGGACTCCACCAGGGCTTTCTGTGCTGGGCTGGGCCAGGTGCAGTTATAAATCCTGAAAGCAGACTGCAGCAGCTGGATGAAAACTGGCTGGTGTGTCTGCGAAGAGGGGGAGAGCGGCAAACAGTGACTCCAAGCCCCAACGGGGTCGGAAAGGCTCATGGAGGCAAAGCATAGCGCAGCCAGGCACCGGAGCTCACACCTGCCACTCCAGCCACTCAGGAGGGGCAGGTCTAAAGATCACAGTTTGAGGCCAGCCTGGACAGAGAAGTCCATGAGACTCTTACTTCCAATGAGCCAGCAAAAAGCTTGAAGTAGAAACATGGATCCGGAGGGAGCCTGTTAGTCTTGAGCAAAAGAAGCAGGCTTTGCGTTCAAGTCCAGGTACTGATAGAAAACTAACGGCGTGACTGGCTGTGTGTGCGCCTGGGAACTGTACCTAGCCTTTCCGTTCACGGCTGGCGCTCAGCTACCTGAACCACACTTGGACTTCCAGCCTTTTGTTGAATAACTGGAGGTAAGAGTCTCATCAACTTTCCTCTCCTGGGCTGGCTTGGAACCCAGATCCTCAGATCTCAGCCTCCTGCGTGTTCAGGATTACAGGCGTAAACCAATCGTCATCCACAGCTTGTTGCTGATGTTTTTAAGAGAAATTACCAATGAAATTATTACTATTTCAACGCTTGCAGGTGATCAGCACACAACTATGAGAGGTTTCCCTTTGTCTAATGAGGAAAATTAACTGTCTTTTAAAGATGGCCTCTTCTTTATTTAAAGGCTGGTGGCTCACGCCTATAATCCCAGCTAGTCAGGAGGCTGAGATCTGAGGATCGTGGTTCGAACTCAACCCAGGCAGGAAAGTCTGTGAGACTCTTAACTCCAACGAACGACCAAAAACCCAGAAATGGAGCTGCGGCTCAACGTAGTCGAGTGCTGGGCTTGAGTGAAAACGCTCAGGAACAGCACCAGGCCCTGAGCCCAGCCCGACAGCCAATGAAAGGGAAAGGGAGAGGCCATACTCTGAGCCCAGTGCTCGCCGAAATGTCATGTCCCACTGCCAGACGGGCTACCTGCAGGCTGGTGCTGTTGTCGGAGAACGGGGAGCTGAAGAAGCCGCTCACGATGCTCATGACCGACTCGGTGACGCACTTCTCCAGGAAGACGTCAGCGTGCTTCCTGTCTGTGGTGGTGTTGCAGACCTGGAGGGAAAAGAATGCTTGGTCCACTGATCTTCCCACCGGAGCTCAGCCCCGGGGCCTCCCATGGCGGTCCCAGGACCCGCAGCAGTGGGCAGCCGCCCCTCCCCCTCCCTCCCACCCACCCATTTCTTTCTTTCATTCTTTCTCCCTCCCTCCCTTCCTTCTGTTGCTTTCTTTGTCCTAATTCTTTCTCCCTTTTTCTTTCTTCCTCTCATTTTCTTTGTCTTAATTGCTTCCCTCCCTCCCTCCCTTCTTTCCTTCCTTCCTTCCTCTCTCCCCCTTTCTTTTTTAGGGGGGGTTTAGAGTTGTTTTGCCAGTCCTGGGCTCGAACTCAGGGCCTGGGCGCTGTCCCTGAGCTTCTTTTGCTCAAGGCTGGCGCTCTACCACTTGAGCCACAGCGCCACTCCCGGCTTTTTCTGTGTATGTGGTGCTGAGGAATCGAACCCAGGGCTTCATGTGTGCCAGGCAAGCACTCTACCACTGAGACACATTCCCAGCTCCTCCTTTTCTTTCTTTCATTTGTTTCTTTCTCCCTCCCTTCCTTCCTCTGACCTTCTCGTCTTTCTTTTCTTTCCTTCTTCCCTTCCTTCCTTGGTGCCAGCACTGGGATTTGAACTCAGAGCCTTCTCTCGTTTGTTTATCCAGTCAAGGCTGGCTCTCTACCATTTAAACCACACTTCCGCTTCTAACTTTTGCTGATTAATTGGAGATAAAAGAGTCCCTTGGATTTGTCTGATCCAGATGGCTTTGAACTGAGTTCTCAGGCTCCTGAACAGCTGACATCCCTGGCACGAACTGCCAGTGCCAGGTCTGCGTATGCTTCTCAGAGATTCTTCTGGAACGCAGTTTGCCACCCTAAGCAGGGAAGCCCAGGGGACCCTTTCATAGTCACACGGTGGGTTTGAGGGATGGCAATCTAGAGGAAGCTCAGGGAGGGTCTGGGCAGAGACACAGAAAGGAAAGAAGAGGGGACCCGATATGCAGTTCTGATGCGGTGTTGGGTTTACCTCCAACACCTCTAACTGTCACACAGAAAGAAGGGACACACCCTCCCTCCCCGCCCCCCATTTTTTTTGACATTTCAACAAAGAAAGAGTTGGAAAAATGCGGGCATGGAGAGACAGTTTTATGCTGCTCACTGGGCTGAACCTCTGGGAGGAATTTACATTGTTCTTAATAAACTTTCAGTGGACACATAGAAGCCTCCTCAGGAGCCAGACACTGAAGGTACTCCTGTGGAACCGGCAGCTAGCCCTGTGCGTGAGGCTGTGGTTAGAAGGCACTAGTGGGAGACGAGAGTGAAGAGAAACAATCAAACGGGCCCTGCCTGGGGCGGCTCACGCCTGTCGTCCCAGCTACTCAGGAGGCTGAGATCGGAGGATCCCAGTTCAAAGCCAGCCTGGGCAGGAAAGTCTCTGAGACTCTTACCTCCAATGAACCACTCAGAAAAAAGTCTGACATGACCCTGTGTCTCAAGTGGTAGAGAGCTGGCCTTGAGCAAAAAAAAGCTCAGACTCTGAGTTCAAGCCCTGGGACAGGCACTAGGTAAGTAAATACATAAAATCCAGTACCTTCGGTAGCTGGGCCTCCCTGTGGCGCCCAGATTCTCACACCCTCCGCCACCGCCCCATTGGGAACCAGCTTGGCCTCCTTTCCAATTCCTGCTGTTCTCCTAACCCTTCGTAGACAGAATCCTAGCTACAATTCTAGGTACTCAGGAGGGTGAACTCGGAGGACTGAAGTTCAAAGCCAGCCCAGGCAGGAAAGTCCCTGAGACTCTATCTCCAATAAGATAGAAGTGGAGCCGTGGCTCGAGTGGTAGAGCACCAGGGAGAGCAAAAGGGAGAGCTTGAGGCCTTGAGTTCAGGACCCAGTGCCAGCATACAATGATAATAACTATTGCTATTATCATTATTGCTGTCATCGGTATCTGCTGGGATAGCTACTGCATTAGGTATTTTGTTTTTATTAACTCATTAAATCTCACCATCTTATAAAACTCATGAGCAATTTGAGGAATGAAACAGATGGGGTCCAAAGGTGCTGGGCCACCTTGCAGACTTTTACCCCCATGTCTGATCCTGTTTAACAAAAACGCTTTCAGGATACCGTGACTGAACACGGCGCCGGCCCTCACCCGGGCCATGTCCACCAGGAAGCTCTCGAAGAGTTTCCAGATGTGGTTACTCGTGTAGATCTCCTTCATCTCCACCTCTGTGTCCACATAGCAGTGATTCACAAAATTCACATAGGCGATCTTCACCTGCGCGAATGCAAATTCACAAGAGACGTCATTTTCTCGACTGGTCATTGTCAAGTGGCAATGACAAAAGGTGCTTCATTATGGCCCATTCATGTCCACTTCGCAGGGCTGCCACCCTACCGCCTGACCCGTGCCTCCAGCCCCTGTGAGTCTATTTGCTGTCTACTTGGAAAACATTTCCATTTCCCTCAGACCAAGTGAACTGTAGTCGAGCAATGGATTTAACCTTAGGCCCAGGCGTTGGTATAAGAATGAGCACTTGGTTCAAACCAAGCCTATTATCTTTGAAACACTAGAAGTAAAAAACAGAAATGAATAGCAAAAAGTCATGGAAATCATGTCAATGGGTTCATGGAGTCCAAGTTAGAATCCTAAGGGATGGAGAATCAGATTTCACACCTCAGGGATCCCAGGGCCTGAGTGTGCTGTAAAACAACCATTAACGGTGGACGTGGAACTGTGGCTCACACGGGAGAGTGCCAGCCTTGAGTAAAAAAGCGAAGGACAGCGCTCAGACCTGAGTTCAAACTCCAGTACTGATGCGAAAAAAGAAAAAACTAACAATAACATCAAGAGGGGGCCTGTGTCCATAATGGCTATGGGGTAGAGAGACATCTGAGCCAGTCCGCTTCCGATCACCATGCTCAGAGGTTTACATATCGCTCTCTGTATATTTCTATCTATCTATCCATCTATCTATCCATCTATATTCATTTATATCTATCCATTTATCTATCCATCTATCATTAGGCATCATCATCCATCCAACCATGATCCATCATCAAGAGGGGGCCCGTGTCCATCTATCTGTTCATCTATCACCCATCTATCATCCATCTCTCTGTCCATCTGTCCATTTATCATCCATCTATCTTTCTATCCATTTATGTATCTATCCATCTATCATCCATCTATCTGCCTATCATCCCAATCCATCCATCATCCACCCATCTGTCTATTATACATCTTTCTATCTGTCCATCTGTTTATCATATGTCCATCTGCCCATCTATCATTCATCTATCTGTCCATCTGTCCATCTATCAACCATCTGTCTACCCATCCGTCCATCATTATCTATCAGTCTGTTTGTCCATCTATCGGTGTCTATCTGACTATTACCCATCTATCTGTCCATCTATCTATCATCTATCTGCTATGTACCTATCTATGCTCAGTGTTTACTATATACCAAAGACTCTCTGCAATTTAAATGTCTTATATGACAAATAATTTTGAACCCCCCAAAAGTCCTACCAGGCACACGTTACATTTCAGTATAAAATTATGGAAACTGAAGACTGGAAAAGTATCTACTTGAACAAGTCACAAGATTAGGACATCACGGATCTGAGCTTCTGACTCATTCTTTTTTTCCATCGGCAACCTATTTATTTAGTGTCAGCTCTTGCTTGGACAACACAAAAAATTAACAGAAATACACTACAGTCTTGGGAGAAAGTATGAGAGCTAAGACATCTGTTAACTAATAAAATCCAAATGTTGCCAGGCATCCGGGGTTCACTCCTGTAATCCCAGCTGCTCAGGAAGCTGAAGTCTGAAAATCACAGTTTGGAGCCAGCCCAGGCAGGAAAGTTCATGACACACTGATCTCCAATTAACCAGTAAAAAGCCAGAAGTGAAGCTGTGGCCCAAGTGGTAGTGTGCCAGCATTGAACAAAAAATGGTGAGGGACGGTGCCCAGGCCCTGAGTGTCAACACCACCACATAAATACACAAACACATGTGTATTTGTACCCATACGTTATATATATACAGATACATCAGACATATGCAGGTGTGCACGCATACAAGTATGCATGCGTGTGCATGCATTCGTGTGTACATGCATACAAATACATCTGTGTATACATGTGTATGTGCACATAAGTATACACGTGTACACATACATGTGTGTGCATGTGTGCATGTGTGTGCACGTGCATGCATGTGCACAGGTGTGTGTGTGCATGGACACACACAGGTGCAGTGCGTGCATGCATGTCTATATTCATGCATGTGTATGTATGCACACACATGTATAAGTGTACATGTGAAGGTTTATGTTGTCTGTATGTAAATAGATGCATAGCAGCGTTTATAGACGTGTGTAATTATCTGAGTGTAGGCGTGCGCGCGTCATTTCTGCACACGTGTGTGTGCACGTGCATCTATGTGGGCAGGTGTGCATGTGTGCGCACGGATACGCGCAGGTGCAGCGCGCACACATGCCTTGCACGCGGGTGTGAGTACGTACGTAGGTGACGTCTGTGTGTAAACATGCGCGTGGCACACACGTGTATAGATGCGTGTGCACGCGCATCATTCACATATACATGTGTGTAGGTTACATGGATAATCGACGTGTGGCCGCAGGCGCAGGCGCACGACACACTGCGTATGGCGCAGGCGCAGGTGCACGACAAACTGCGTATGGCGCAGGTGCGGCAGGTCCCAGGCAAACCTCCCAGATGCACACGGCGCAGGCGCAGGCGCCCGGCACAGGCACGCAGCTCACCTCCTGGATGCGCAGGCGCAGGCACACGCCGCAGGACGCAGGCGCTGCGGATGCCGGGCTCACCTCGCGGGTGTGCACGGCACAGGCGCAGGCA
>NW_012267482.1:377131-378107 GCF_000151885.1 Dipodomys ordii | reverse complement strand
CAGGCGCACACGGCGCCGGCGCGCGGCGGCGGCTCACCTCCGGGATGCAGTCGTCGTGCGTCACCACGCGCACGATGTCGTCCAGCGGCAGCAGCGAGTTGCACTTGATCTCCGTGTAGACGTTCTTGCCCTCGGTGCAGGCGGCCAGCAGCTCCACCAGGCCCACGTGGTAGGCCAGCGGCCCGTCCGCGTCCCCGCGCGCGCGCTCCGAGCACATCATGTGCAGCAGGATCGGGAAGGACGCGCGGTCGTTGTAGAACACCAGCACGTCCTCGCCGCCGTTGACGAGCTGCGGGAAGGGGCAGACCTGCCGCACTGCGCATGCGCCGCGCGGGCCGTGCGCAAGCCCCGTGTATGTCCCGTGCAGGCCCCGTGTATGTCCCGTGCGCATGCCCACCGCGCAGGCCCCGCGCAGGCCCCGTGCACAGGCCTCCTTCTTCCCTCTTTCCTTCCTTCTCTCCTTCCCTTCCTTCCCTCCTTCCTTCTCTCCTTCCTTTCTTCCCTCCCTCCCTCCTTCCCTCCTTCCTTACCCCCTTCCTCTTTCCTTTCTTTCTCTTTTTATCTCCAAATTTACAGGCGATTCCTCTCTCAGTATACAGGACATGGAGACACACTTTCTCCTTTTCCTTTTCCAGTCCTGGGTTTGAACTCGGGGCCTGGGCGCTGCCCTGATCTGCTTTGCTCTACCACGTGACCCACAGCGAAGCTTCCAGTCTTTTCTGTGTATATGGTGCTGAGGAATCGAACCCAGGGCCTCATGCATGCAAGGCAAGCACTCTACCACTGAGCCACCTTCCCAGCCCCTTCCTATTTTTGATGGTACTGGGGTTTGAACTCAGAGCCTTCTCTCGTTTGTTTATCCAGTCAAGGCTGGCTCTCTACATTTAAACCACACTTCCGCTTCTAACTTTTGCTGATTAATTGGAGATAAAAGAGTCCCTTGGATTTGTCTGATCCAGATGGCTTTGAACTGAGT
>NW_012267482.1:354369-376141 GCF_000151885.1 Dipodomys ordii | reverse complement strand
CCACCCCAGGGTCCCTGCCCCTCACCCCTGCAGGTTATAGAGGTCAGCAGACGCCACCCCAGGGTCCCTGCCCCTCACCCCTGCAGGTTATAGAGGTCAGCAGACGCCACCCCAGGGTCCCTGCCCCTCACCCCTGCAGGTTATAAAGGTCAGCGGACACAACAGCCGCACTGCTCTCTCATGAGACACCGTCTTTCCGGTCCCTGACCTGGCGATACATCTGTTCCTTGGTCTTTGTACTTGGATGTCCGCATGGTTTTCCGGCAAAGTGCGATTTACCCTGACAGTGGTGCTGAGGACTCGAACCCGGGGCGCCACCCGCCCCGCCGGCCCGGCCCGTCTGGCAGAGGCCTACCTCGGTCATGACCATGTCCTGGCATTTCTTCACGTACTTCCCGTCGGCCTTGACGATGGTCTGCAGGAACCGCAGGTACTGCACATGGCGGCCGTGCGTCTCGATGGAGCGCACGAAGTGCTGCACCACCCTCTCGCTGATGTCGTTGCACAGCGGGTAATTGTTCATGAAGATGTGCCGCAGCGTCTCCGCCTCCAGGAGCTATGCAGAGAGAAAAGACCAGCTCCAGCCCACAGAGGTGCAAGCACACCCCTGCTCAGGACCAGCAACGACTTCATACTAGCAAAGGAATCTCACTGGAAAGAAAAGCCACCATCTTTCATGTTGGAAATAGAGGTGGGGGGGATGTTGTTTTATGCCAGTCATACGGCTTGAACTCAGGGCCTGGAGGCTGCTCTGATCTCCTCTTGCACAAGGCCGGCGCCCTACCACGTGAGCCACAGCACCACTTCTGGCTTTTTCTGTGATGTAATTGAAGATAAGAGTCTCACTGATTTTCAGGCCCACACTGGCTTCAACCTGTGATCCTCAGATCTCAGCCTCCTGAGTTGCTAGCATTCTAGGCATGAGCCAGCGGTGCTCAGCTAGCTATTTTGCTCAAGACTGGTGCGCCACCACTTGAGCCATAATTCCACGTCCAGCTTTTTTTGCTGTCTAATTTGAAATAAGAGTCTTACAGGACTTGTCTGCCCCAGCTGGCTTCAAAACATGATCCTCAGATCTGAGCAGTTAGGATTACAGGCATGAGCACTATTGCACAATTCAGCTGTATTGTTTTCTATGAAGCCATATTTATCTGTGCAAGCCTCCTACCAAATGCAATGAGATCATCAAAGAAATTTAGCTCAGAAAGGAGTCTCACTGGAGAAAGGAAATGATTATCTTATCATGTTGACAAGTTCTTCAGATTAATTTAATCCTCTGTTACTCAACCTTAGCTCTTCCTGAAGATCTGCTTAAACACACTGAACAAAGCAGACTTAACCCCAGCCTTGGCTTTCTCATAATTGTTTATCCTTGGTGTTTTCCACTAACCTCTTGGTCTACTAAAACTTTTTCCTAATATCAGCTAGGCAAAAAGTGAAACTTTTAAATTTTTTTTAACTTTTTACCAGTCCTGAGGCTTGAACTCAGGACCTAGGCTCTATCCCTGACCTTTTTTTTGCCCAAGGCAAGTGCTCTACCACTTGAACCACAGCACCACTTCCATCTTTTCCTGAATAGTTTATTGGCGATAAGAATCTTATGGATATTCCTGCTCAGGCTGGCTTTGAACCACGATCCTCAGAACTCAGCCTCCTGAGCAGCTGGGATGACGGGCATGAGCCACCAGCACCCGGCTAAAAATGAAGGCTTTTACTTCATAGTTTTTCAGCTTATTGTAAACAATTGGAAATAAAAAGATCATCAATTTCAGGGAGAGAATCTCTGTAAGGCAAGAATAAACAATCAAATAAGTAAGCCACATGCTGCTACAGCTCATCCCAGCTACTCAGGAGGCTAAAATCTGAGGACTGCAGTTCAAAGCCAGCCAGGGAAGAAAAATCTGAGATTCTTCTCTCCCATGAATCAGCCAAAAGCCAGAAGAAGGGCCCTGAGTTCTGTCCTTGAGCAAAATAGCCAAACAAGAGTGCGAAACCCTGAGTTCAATACCAGGTACTGGCGTGATTAAAAAAGAAAAGAAAATGAGATTTGAATAAACTGTTCAGTAATCCTGATGAACTAAAATGAATGCACCCTTTGTTAGAACTGTGAGAATCCAGTACCGTACTTACACCCGGAGTTAGGAACAAATTCAGGTGTTTGTGAAGGAGAGCTTGGTTCTGTGGGTTTCCCCTGCAGAAGTTCTGCAGGAACGTGTGGGCTAGATTCATCACTTCCATCATCTTCTCATCGTTCTGGAAAATCAGAAAGCAGCCCAGGGTAGTCACAGGGCCAGGTCCCAACGCGTCCATCAGCGCGGGGGCCGCACCCCCCCACCCCCCACTCCATCTCGCCCGGCCCCTCCCCTTCCTCAGTGTCTCTCCTCCATGTTCTAGATCTTTCTCTGACTGTCATTATTTTTTCTCCTATATTTGCTCTGCCCCTCCCCTTTCCCGTTGTTCTTACTTCCCATAATTTCTTCCAACATCTATCCCTTCCCGTCTCTTTCCCTCCTGGGAGTTTCTATTGCTTCCTTCTCCTGTCCCACCCCTTTAGCCCTCTGCTTTACTTCCTTCCTCCCTCCCTCCCTCCCCGCTTCCTTTTCTCTCTCCCTTCCTCTCTCCCTCCTTTTCTCTCTCCTTCCCTCCCCTCCTTCCTTCTTAAAGCCAACAAAGCAAGTTTAGCAAGTCTCTGCACTTGGAGAGGGGTCTCCAAGAGAAATCCCGTACTTTTAAGTGTTTTGTGCTGGTCTGAGGGCTTGAACTCAGGGTCTCATTCTCTTGGTGGGCTTATTTTTCTCAGGGCTGATGCTACCACTTTGAACCAAAGTTCCACTTCCAGCTCTCGGGTGGCTTTTGGAGATAAGAGTCTCACAGACGTTCCTGCTCAGGCTGGCTTTGAGCTGTGGTCCTCAGATCTCAGCCTCCTGAGCAGGTAGGATGGCGGGCACAAGCCACCAGTGCCCAGCAGGAAAACTTCTCTGCAGCCTTGTCTTACATGTAGTACTCACATCACATGGCAAAGCCAAAAGCGAAAAGGACCAACCTTTTCATAAGGTATCTGCAGAAGATCCAACACCACCGAATGGGCACCCATGTTTTTCAGGAGTCGTTGATGCTGATGGCGACATTTTTTATTCTGTACACAGAGTTTGCTCAGCCTGATCAAAATCTTTAAAAAGGAATAAAGCATTACATACAATCAACAGTAGTACAAAGTAGAAGTTACTATTATCGTTATTTTATCTTATTCCAGTACTGAGGCTTGAACTCAGGGATTCACTCTCTGGCTCATCTGTTGATCCAGGCTGGTGCTCTACCACTTGAACCACACCTCCACTTCTAGCTTTTTGCTGGTTCATTGGAGACAAGAATCTCCTGGATTTCCAGCCTGGGCTGGTTCTGAACTGCAATCCTCTACGTCACTCTCCTGAGTAGCAGCTAGGATGGTAGGCATGAGCCACCAGCTCCCTTATAAAAGCGATCTTCCAGGTTGCTGTGACCGGTATGAAAAGCACTGGCGGCAGCTGACCTCCTTCACAGTCCGGTAGTTGTTGCTTTTGTTGCTGTCGATCTGGGGTGCCTTCAGTCCATCTTGTGCAGGACTTAGAATGTTTGATTCCTAAAACACAGACGACCACGATTAAACCCTGCGCATCTTCCTAGCAAACATATTTTGTGCCACACCGTACATCCGGTCTGCAGCCATTCTGCCATCAATTCTTTCTCAGCCTAACTTTTTAGTAAGTTTTTTACTGTGAAGATACCGTACAGAGGGTTACAGTTATGTGAGCAAGGTCATGAGTACATTTCCTATCAACCATTGTTGTTTTTCAATTTTTTTTTTGTCAGTCCTGGGTCTTGAACTCAGGGCCTGGGCACTGTCCCTGAGCTTCTTTTGCTCAAGGCTAGCACTCTACCACTTGAACCACAGCACCACTTCTGGATTTTGAGTGGCTCATTGGAGATAAGAGTTTGATGGACTTCCTTGCTCACACTGGCGTGGAACCACAATCCTCGGCTCTCAGTCTCCTGAGTAGCTAGGATGACTGGTGTGAGCCACCGGCGCCCAGCTTCAACTTGTTTTTGATTACCTTTCCAGTTCCTTGGCTTCAGTGAGCCTTAAATATGACTGAACCCTAATAAAAGCTAAAAACAAGATCAGTAAGATTCATGACCCTACTAATCACAGATGTTAAGTTCAAAAGTAAAAGTTATACATAGGGCTAGTGTAAAAACATGTAACTTTCAGAAAAAATGTCATGATTTTATACAGTGTGGGAGAGTGAAAATCCAGAGCCCTAAAAGATAGAATTTCATATTCAGGAATAAACTGTAAGGAAAGAATGAAAAAGAAAAAAGACCCTGATACAACAGCTGAGTACGGAGGGGAAAAAAAGAGCAATTTAACCCAAAGATTCCCTGCCCGGTTATCCTGACATTCGCTGGAGTCACGACTCAGAGCCTTGGAAATGACGAGAGGAAAATCAAAGCTTCAATGATCAACTGTATTTCACATGACCATATCCATAAAGCTTATTTGCTATTCCAGAAAGACCCAAAGACTTCATTATAATCATCTTTCTTGTGACATCAAAATAAAACTCAAGTAAGAGGCTGTAGGCTCCCACCTGTCATCCTAGCTTCTCAGGAGGCTGAGATCTGAGGACCATGGTTCAAAGCCAGCCTGGACAGGAAAGTCTATGAGACTCTTTAGTGAATCAACAACAAGCCAGAAATGGAGCACTAACTCAAGTAGTAGAGCTCCAGCCTTGGGTGGAAAAGCTAAGAGATAGCACCCAGGTCCTGAGTTCAAGACCTAGCATTGGTGCACACACGTGTGGACGCGCGCACACACACACACACAAGCTAGGTTGGAGGCGTGCCTCAAATAGTAGAGCACAGCCTTGAATGAAGAAGCTAATGAGAGCAGAAGACTCCTGAGTTCAAGCCCCAGTAATGGAACTAACAACAATAAGAGTAATAATAATGATAAGCCAAACAGATCTCATGAGCAACAAGTTGTCTGCTATTCTAGCCTAAATAAAGAGATCAACAGAAAGGGCAATGCTGACTTAACCACTGGTTTTCTGGGTTAATCTCTCCTTCCTATATTTAGAAAGAAACACACTTCAGCTCCTCACGCTGCTGATGCTCACAACTCGTTCAAACGTGCTACCTTTGATCTCTCAAAAAGGATGACACAATGGGCTGGACAGGTGGCTCAGTGGTAGAGCACTCGCCTAACACGCACGAAGCTCTGGGTTTGACTCCACAGTACCACACACACAGAAAAAGCCAGACGCGGTGCCGTGGCTCCCGTGACTAAATCCATTCTCTCCTCCTCTTCATTAGAGACCAGTCCTGATACCAGAGTGACCGGGTACTGGGATAAAACAGCATCATCAGAAGAAGACAGGCTCATTGGGGACCGCACTGGTGGTTGTCCCGGGACTTCCCCGTGTCGGCAGGCGCATTTCCAATTGATCTTCGTGTTTTACAGAAAGTAAAATGGCAGCAGGAACATTGCATGCAGTGGGAGACCATCTTTCCCTGCAGCTATCCGCTCCTCCCTCACGGAAACCGGCTCAGAGTCGACGTGCCGGGAAGGCGGGAGACAAGGCCAGTGGCTCTGTGCCACGCACAAAGGCTGAGTGTGGATTCTGCCAGGGAGCCGGCCACAGGCCGTCTCCACTGATGCTGGGGCACGGCTTCCGCTTGCAAGATGTAGCTCCCTTGCGTAATGTACATTTGCTTCTCAAGTGTGTATGTGTGTGTGTGTGTGTGTGTGTGCGAGCCCACACGCCAGTGTTGGGGCCTGAACTTGGGGCGTAGCACTTGATTGATTGATTGATTGTCAGTCGCAGGGCTTAAACTCAGGGCCTGGGCGCTGTCCCTCAGCTCTTCAGCTCAAGGCTAGTGCTCTACCACTTGAGCCCCCCGCTCCACTTCTGACTTTTTGGTGGTTGACTGGAGATAAGAGTCTCCAGGACATTTCTGCCTGGGCTGTCTCTGAACCTTAATCCTCATCCTCTTGAGTTAGCAGGGATTACAGGCATGGCCACTGCCACTGGGCTGTAGTTAGGATGCTTCAGCACACTGGCTGACTAGCCCTGCCCCATCCTTCAGAGGAGACCTGTGCTCTGCATCTGGATAGAACCCGTCTCCAAGTCCTTAGCCCCTACACAGCAGACCTACTATTAAACCAAGCATTTGGGCATGTTGTTTGATGAGTGCTTATTATGTGCGCTGTTTGACCGTCAGAGCCCTCCCAAGCATGTTAGATTCAAGACATTGACTTTTTAAAAAGGAAATGACACAACTCAGCTCTAGTAGCTCACGCCTGTAATCCCAGCTACATAGGAGGCTGAAGATCGTGGTTCAAAGCCAGGCTGGGCAAAAAAGTCCAAGAGACTCTTATGTCCAATGAACCACCAAAAGCCAGGAGATAAAGAGCAAAAAAAGCCAAGATAGAGCATCTAGTCCCTGAGTTCAAGCCCCAGTTCACACACACACACACACACACGAAAATTGTACACAAGATGGTTCCAAAACAAAATATCCTAAAACGCCTCACAACAGCAAATGAAGTCTTTTCTAAATCAAACACAGGCCCAGGGCTTCCCCTAACATTCCACGGGTGAGGGGTTCGTTTCTACCGGGCCGACAAAGCACAGTGAATGGCAATTTTGGGGTCGCAGTTGTGCGCTTTGTGTCTTGCGTATTTGAAGTTCTAGGCCCGTGCTGCTTTCTGGGAGACCTGTGTCGTGCAGGAAACCCCCCCTGGATCCGTCCTGTTGGAAGTCTGTGTGCGCTGCTGCCCCCTGCTCCTGGCCGTCAGCTTTCCTGACTGCGGCTGCGTGTGACTGTGCGCGTGCCCACGCCGCGACCCGGGGACGGGGTGGAAGGTAGGACACAGCACCGACGTGGGGAACATGGGTACTTGGTTTCCTCCTAAGGAAACTGTGCTTGTGGGTTCGAAGCTGGAATGTCACTGCAACACTTTTCCAAACAGCTCGTGGCTTTGACATTTGGGCTGTGTGCAAACGGAAATGTCTGTGTACTGATCCTTGACACAACCAATAAAATCACAGTTACGAATGAATGAATGAATGAATGAATACAGGCCTCTGAAGAAGTGCACATACAGTTATAAAGAACATAACTTAGGGCTGGGCAGGTGGTTCCGTGGTACAGTGCTCGCCTCGCATGCATGAAGCCCTGGGTTCAATTTCTCAGTACTGCACACACAGAAAAAGCCAGAAGTGGTGCTGTGGCTCAAGTGGCAGAGCGCTAGCCTTGAACAAAAGAATCAGGGACAGCGCCCAGGCCCTGAGTTCAAGTCCCAGGACCGGCAAAAAAAAAAAGTAAATTTTTGAAAACCACATAGTAACCACCCCTCCAAATGTCCCAGTAAAGACGTCTCAAGGCGTTCTGCAGGAATAACTAACTCACGCTTCCAGCTACCCTCCTACTACAAAACAACTCAACAGAAACCTACGTAAGCACATTTCCAGGCTCACAGAAAATGCCAGGTGCCTTCTGAGCTCCTCATCCTCAGTCACCCGCTCCCTATAAGAATGCAGGACAAAGCAGCTCTGAAGAAAAAGACTTGTTCTGCAACCTGGAAGCTATCACAGCAAGTGTCAGACTTGGGACCAAACGCCCAAAGCCTGCATCAGCTCAGGTGGAGGGAAGGGAGGTGAAGGGGCCAGACTCGCGGCACCCCCTGCTGACAGGCCCTGGGTGCAGATACAGCAGACAAAGCAGGCAGGCTCAGGCCTGCAATCCGAGCTACCCAGGAGGCCCAGATCTGAGGACTGAGGTTTGAAGCCAGCCTGGGAAGGGTAAGTCCATGCAAAGATCCAGAGTTGGAGCTGTGACTCAAGTGGTAGGGTGCCAACCTTGAGAAAAAAAGCCAAGCAAGAACCCAAGGTCCTGAGTTCAAGCCCCAAGATCGGTACCAAAAAAAGGAAAACAATCTCTCTCCATAGAGGCCCAGGCTTTGTGCCTTAATTGGGGGAGGAACCTAGCAAATAGGAGACTCCGGGTTCAACGCCAGCACTGCACACAAACAAAAGAGAAAGCGGAACTACAAAACCAACAACTGTAATGGCGACAGTTAAACTTCCAATTGGTGGCTCAGGCCCACAAATCCCAGCTGCTCAGGAGGCTGAAATCTGAGGATCAAGGTCCAAAGCCCACCCAGGCAGGAAGGTCCATGAGACTCTTCTCTCCAATTAATCACCCAAAAAAAGCCAGAAATGGAGCTGTGGCTCAAGCGGCAGACTACCAGCCTTGAGTGATAAAAAGCTAAGCCACAGTGTGGGGCCCTGAATTTAAACCCCAGAAGAGGCATACGTTCACACACACACGCGCGTACACACACACACATTCAATGGGTGAAGTAAATCACAAATAAGACATACCTGAAGAGAGATGTGAAGGAGTCAAAATAGATTACATCCTCCACACGAGACCACAGGTGTGCAGAGTACGAAACAGAAACCAGTCCCGTACAGTGAGCCATGAATAAGAATCACACTCATGAGTTTAATAGACTTGGGGTCTCGAGCTAAAAGCAACACCGAACAAACGCTTCTGCAACAATCCTATCCTCAGAGGAAAGAAGAAAGAATCCACTGTCTTAGGAGAGGAACACAAAGGCACACTGCCTGTGTGCATCTGATCATACAGTGCTGACTGGCCGGGCACTGCGGCTCCCGCCTGTCATCCCAGCCACTCAGGAGGCTGAGATTCGAGGATCACAGTTCAAAGCCAGCCCAGACCGGCAAGGCTGTGAGACTCTTATCTCCACTGAACCACCTGAAAATTGGAAGTGGGGCTGCGGCTCAGTGGTAGAGCGTGAGCCTTGACTGAAAGAGCTCAGGGACAGCGCCCAGGCCCTGAGTTCAAGACCCAGGACTGACAAAAACAAAATCCCCAGAAATTCCCCCTTTGGTTGCTCACGCCGCAAACCGACCTCGCTGGGATCTTCGCCGCCCTTGCCTGGCGTGTCATTTCCTTCTCCGTTCTCATAGCTGCTGCATTTCTCCACCCACAGCTCCGACTTCTCCACGGTCAGCCGGAGTTGGTCCAGGTCGGCCTTGATCTGCTTGTAGTTGTCCACATCCTGATTGGACACCAGAAGCTGCACCTGGGTGCAAAAGAATCCCGTGAGGTGTGCCTGGATGGGGACTTGAACTCGGAACCACGCACGCTCACTGAGCTGCTATGGTCCAGGCTGGTGTTCGACCACATCTGCACTTGCTGCTGTCCAGGCTGGTGTTAGACCACACCTCCACGTGCTGCTTTCTGCTGGCTAATTAAAGGTAAGAGTCTCACAGACTTTCCCGCATGGGCTAACTTTGAACCCTGATCCTCAGATCTCATAAACTTGAACTGCGAGCCTCCGCTCTCAGCCTCCTGAGTCAGCTGGGCTTACAGGCGTGAGCCACTGGCACCTGGCCTGTGAACACGAGATTTCCACTCAGAATATAGTCACGCAACACCCTAAATTTCTCTTTTCTATCTAAAAGCCTCTTTCAATATTTTCTAGGTGCTTAAGGAATAATTCTACATTGTTTATAAGTCTTTTAGGTATGTATGAGCCATGAGAACTCACCTGGCTGTATCTGTGAGTGCTAATCATTATGTTGTTATTCTATCATTATATTTATTATTCATGTTAAATGACATCAATAGTGGTAGTAGCAGCAGCAGCAGCAGTAGTAGTAGCAGTAGTAGCAGTAGTGGTAGTAGCAGTAGTAGTAGTAGCAGTAGTAGCAGTAGTAGTAGTAGCAGTAGTAGGTGTAGTAGGTGCCAGAGCTGGCCTTGAGCCCCAGTGTTCCACTGCTAAGTGGCTTTTTCATTATGTCTAGCCCTTTCCCACTTGGAGCCATGCTTTCACGTCTGGCTTGCTTCTTGGTTCAGTGGAGATAAGCGTCTCTCAGACTTTCCTTCCCTGGGCTGGCTCTGAACTGTGATCCTCCTCTCTCAGCCTCCTGAGGAGCTGGGATGACAGGTGTGAGTCCACCCAGACACATGCACATAGAGTGTGTCCCCCGCTTCCTGAAGTCTGCGGCCGCAAGCCTCGGTGTGAGCGCTGCGAGCCCGCTGCGGGTCATGCACGGGATCAGGCCGTGAGCTTCGACCATCTGGAGCGAGCGCCTCCCCTCCGGCCCAGGCCGTGAGCTTTGACCATCTGGAGCAGAGCGCCACCCCTCCAGCCCAGGCCGTGAGCTTCGACCATCTGGAGCGAGCGCCTCCCCTCCGGCCCGAGCGCACCTGTTTAAACGCCTGCAGAACCTCTGCTCGCTGGCTGAAGTGTTTGAACAGGAGCTGCAGGGCGCCGGACAGCAGTGGCGGGTAGTCGTGCATGATGAGGTGGATCAGGACCCGCAGGAATGTCCTACCGCCTTCCTCGTCAAGCTGGACCGGATTGTTCTCCTTCCTAGAAAGCCACAAGCGACCAAGCCGCACGTCACCAGGGGCCAGCTCTCCCCGACAGACAGGTACCGGCGCGTTCCCCACATTAGGAAGTAGAAGAGAAGAATCTTCTAGTATTTTTTTTTCTATCCTGTCACTGATGAAGAAACAACCCCAACCCGGGCGCTGGTGGCAGCTCCCGCCTGTCACCCCAGCTACTCAGAGCTGAGATCAGGATCACAGTTCAAAGCCAGCCTGGGCAGGAAAGTCCGTGAGACTCTTACCTCCAATGAACCACCAGAAAACCAGAAACAGAGCTGCAGTTCAAGTTGGCAGAGCGCCAGCCTTGTGAAAAAGAGCCCAGGGATAGCGCCAAGGCCCTGAGTTCAAGTCCCAGGACCGACATCCACATACACAACTAAACAGAAAGAAAACTAAGACAAATCTTCCCAGAGCTCAAAACCTTTTCAATGTTGTTGTTCCTTTCACTGTTTTTTTCCTTCTGTCTGAAACAAGTTCTTCTCTATGTAATACAGGCTGGCTTTGAACTCTAAATCCTCAAGCCTCTGCTTTCTAAATTCTTGGAGGACAGAGACGCACCACAGCACCTGCCCAGTTCTTAACGTCTTTCTTTCCCTTCCTTCCTCCCTTCCTCCCTTCCTTCCTTCCTTCCTTCCTTCCTTCCTTCCTTCCTTCCTTCCTCCTCCCTTCCTTCCTTTCTTTTTCCCTTTCTCCCCTTTTTCTTTTTTCCTTTCTTTTTCTTTGCCTTTTCTGGTACCAGAGTTTGAACCTCGGACCTCACACTGAGGTTTTTGTTTGCTTAGCTGATGCTCTACCACCTGAGCTGGGCACCCAGTCCAGGTTTTTGCTGATTGTTTTGGAAATTGTAGTCTCAGAGAGTTTTCTGCTCTTATTTACTTCAAATTTGGATCCTCAGATCTCCTAAGCTACTACCATTAGAATGGTTCCCTGAATTCTGAATTGTCTTTCTAACAACAAATACAACCAAAAAAAGAAAGTAAGTAAAAGGGAAAAAAAAAAACCTTAGCATAGATTTTTTTTTTAATCTTCTCATGTTATTTGCAGGTTTGTGCCTGTCCTGGGGCTTGAACTCAGGGCCTGGGTGCTGTCCCTGAGCTTCTTTTGCTCAAGGCTGGCACTCTACCACTTGAGCCAAAGCGCCACTTCCGGCTCTTTCTGTGTCTGTGGTACTGAGAACTCAAGCCCAGGGCTTCAGGCATGCTTGGTGAGCACTCTATCATGGAGCCACCTGCCCAGCCCTGATCTCATTTTCTTTAACTGTGGATGCTTCCAATTGGCAGGAAAAGAGCTTTATTTCCCACATGCAAAGTTAGCAATAATACTAAAAGATGTTCACTTCCCGTCTCCAATGTCTAAGATAGAGACATAATATTGTATTAGACACAATAATATTTCTATCTGAGCGTTAAAGGATATGATACCTGAGGGTTAAAAGATATTATATAATGACTCTCAATATCTGAGATAAAATTCAAAACACATCCAGGGAAGGGAGTACTAGGGCTTGACCTCAGGATCTGACCACGTCACTTAGATGATTCTCTCCAGGTCGGTGCTCTATCACTTTAGCCACAGGTTTTTGGTGACTCTCATGGACTTTGAACCGTGATCCTCAGCTCTCAGCCTCCTGAGTAGCTGGGATGGCAGGCGGGAGCCACCGCGCCCCACCCCTTCATTACCTACCTAAAGAAAAACCAGTGCTTTCTCCTCTAGAATAAATTAAAAGCTTCCCGAATCGATGCGGGAAGGTGAGTGTGGTTAGTTATCCGGAAGGTACTAGGTAGGATCCCGTTCACCGGTGAGATAGAGCCGCAAGCGTACGATACCTTCCGGCAAACATGGTCTCCGCCTGGGCCGCGATTTCATCAATGTCAGGAACAGCAGCTGCAAAGATCAAGGGCGGAATCCATTTTTATCATGTCAGAAGCTCTGACATTTACCTGAACATTCATTAGCTTGCTGACCAGATGCCAGTGGCTCACACCTGGAATCCTAGTCCCTTGGGGGGCTGACATCTGCAGGGTCAGGGCTTTTAGATCTGTGACACTCTTATCTCCAGCTAACCAGCAAAACGCTGGACGGGAGGCATGAATCAAGTGGTGGAGCACCAGCCTTGAGTGAAAAGCCAAGTGAAGGCACCAGTGTCAGCAAACACACGTGCGCACATACACACACACACGCACACATACATACACGCACACACACACGCACACACACACGCACACACACGCACACACACACACACACACACACACACTTTTGCCTCAATTTCTTAGTGCCCCCAAATGTTACTAATTTAGAAAATTACAAAATAGTCCCACTGAGATGTTAGCATTTCAAACTGATGTGTTTACTTGTTTGTTGCTGGATACTGAACCCAAGGCTTCACATATTCTGAATTTCAGTTTTTAATATGAACTATGTTTTAAACGAATGCCCTACAATAGTCCAACATACGTGTTACAAATTAGAAGGCGTCACTTAAAAAGGTGTCACTTAGATGGTGCAACTATATATTCAAGGTATATCAAGCAAATATACGTGTATACAGTCATACATTTGTACGCACGCACACACACACACACACACACACAGAATTTAGGTTAGTGACCACATGGACAGGTAGTGTTCTGTTTGGATGATGCTGGGATTTGAACTTGGGGCCTTGCATTTCCTGAGCAGGTGCTCTGCCACGTGAGCCACGTCTCAAGTCCTTTGGTTTTGTCCTGTGTTTTTCCTCCTGGGCTAGTCTCATACCACGATCCTCCTCCAGGTAGCTGGGATTACAGGTGTGCATCGCTGTGCCTGTCCAGAGGATAAATTCTTTTTCTTCTAATTGTGGCAGCCCTAGGGTTTGAACTCAGGGCCTAGGCACAGTCCTGAGCTTTTGTGCTCAAAGCCAGAGCGCTACCACTTGAGCTATGACTCAGTTTACACCAATTCACGGCTAGTTAATTGGAGATAAGAGTCTCAAAACTTTCTTGCCTGGGGCTGGCTTGCAGCTGTGGTCCTTAGACTCGGCCTCCAGACCAGCTAGGATGACCGCCAAGAGCCACCAGTGCCCCTCATCAGGAGAATAAGTTCTTCAAGAATCCAGATGTGAGCCCTGCTAGTGTATCATTTCCAAACAGAGGCTCTTTCGGCCTAAGCTTACAGCGTCTAACATTCCCTCGTGTCTCTCGAACAGGGTGAATTTTCTGTGTGAACCAACTGTAATGCTTTTCTTTCACTATCATTATTAAGTAGCTGTACAAAGGCGTTTCAGTTCTGCTTGTGAGTACAGTGCACCTTAGTCAATGGCTTACCTCCCGCATTACGATTCTATCTTTAAATGACACACATACAATGTCCAGGTCTCCTCTCCCAAAGCATGCCATGAAATAAGAGCAAAATACGTAATTTAAAAAGAAGAAGCAGAAAAAAGAGGCCAGGTTCTGGTGGCTCCCGCCTGTCATCCCAGCTACTCAGGCAGGAGGCTGAGATCAGAGGATCGTGGTTCAAAGCCAGCCTGGGCAGGAAAGTCCATGAGACTCTATCTCCAATGACCACCAGGAAACCAGAAGTGGAGCTGTGGCTCAATGGGTAGAGAACTAGGTTTGAGTGCAAAAGCTCAGGGACAGCGCCCAGGCCCTGAGTTCCAGCCCCAGGACCAACAGTGAGGGAGGGAGGGAGGAAGGGAGGGAGAAAGGGAGGGAGGAAGGGAGGGAGGAGGGAAGGAAGGAAGGGAGGGAGGGAGGGAGGAAGGAGGGAGGTCCTTCCCAGAAAGATAATCTTAGCTACAAAGAAAGCAGTGGGGTCCATCAGAATGGGTTTTCGGGGCTCCCAGCCCTGCTGCCTGTGTCTGGAGCTCACGTCTCCAGGGCTCTGGCGTCTGAGGCCAATCATTTACAACGTCAGCAGCAGCAGCAGGTCTCTGGCTCTGCCCGGCCGTCCCTGGAAGCCAGGTTTCTGGGTTCTCCTCTGCGGGGGAGCCGGGTCACAGCCCTGCTGGAAAGTTCCAGCGCACACGGCTCGCTGGGGCGAGCTGATGTCCATCTGTGTGCAGGCGGGAAGGGGCTCGGGACAACGCTTTTGTCAGGCGTGGCCACTGACTGAGGGCAGGCTCTCCATGCAGCCCAGCGAGCCATGCACGGGGGCTGGCACCCATGATGGAGGGCAAGCTCTCCACGCGGCCCAGCGAGCCACGCACGGGGGCTGGCACCCATGACGGAGGGCAGGCTCTCCACGCTGTCCCTGAGAGCCACGCATGGGGGCTGGCACCCATGATGGAGGGCAGGCTCTCCACGCGGCCCAGCGAGCCACGCACAGGGGCTGGCACCCATGACGGAGGGCAGGCTCTCCACACTGGCCCTGCGAGCCACGCACGGGGGCTGGCACCCATGATGGAGGGCAGGCTCTCCACGCTGGCCCAGCTGACTGAGGGCAGGCTCTCCACGCTGGCCCAGCGAGCCACGCACGGGGCTGGCACCTGGCTGATGGAGGGCAGGCTCTCCACGCGACCCAGCGAGCCACGCACAGGGGCTGGCACCGGCATCAGATTGAGCTACAACCCCGGCTCTCAGAGAAAGTCCTGAGGCCAGGTGCCCGGGCTCACGCCTTTAATCCTGGCTACTCAGGAGGCTGAGATCTGGGGATGGAGGGTCAAAGACACACAGGCAGGAAAGGCTGTGAGTCTTTTGTCCAATGAACTAGCAAAAGGCAGCCGTGGTGCCGTGGCTCAAGCGGTAGAGCACCAGCCTTGAGTACAGAAGCTCAGGGACGGCGCCCAGGCCCTGAGTTCAAGTCCCACGACGGACCAACACAAACAAAAGATACCTGATGGGGACAAAGTGTGAGGGGAGGCATTGGCGGACGCGTCCGCGTTGCTCTCGCCGAACTCCTTCTTGTAAATGGACAGCATGTAGGAGATCCGGTAGTCCAGCCGCACGCTCAGGATGAACTGCAAGACATGTCCCGAAGCACAGAGTGAGGGCAAGGGGCTCGGCGGTACAGCGCTCGCCCAGCACGCAGGAAGCCCTGGGTCCCCAGCACCACAGACGCAGAAAAAGCCACAAGCGGCGCTGTGACTCAGGTGGTAGAGTGCCAGCCTTGAGCCAGAGAAGCTCAGAGACAGCGCCCAGGCCCTGAGTTCAAGCCCTGGTTTCCCCCACACACACACACATACACACAAAGGAAGGAAAACTATGAGATGATGTTTAGGGTCTGGGACACGCATTGCTCAGGGTTGAGCTTGGGACTCCTACAGGAGACTGAAAACCTTTTATGATCATAAATCTGATTGCTTCAGGGAAATGCACAGAGCCTTTCGGGCTGGGTGATCCACTTCTCCTAGCTCAGTCTGTATTCAATTAGGGGGAAAGACTTCATTAAAAAATAAGAAATAAAAGCTGGGCGCTGGTGGCTCGCGCCTGTCATCCTAACTACTCAGGAGGCTGAGATCTGAGGATCACGGTTCAAAGCCAGCCCGGGCAGGAAAGTCCGTGAGACTCTTCCCTCCAAGGAACTACCAGAACACTGGGAGTGGTGCTGTGGCTCAGGTGGTGGAGCGCCCGCCTTGAGCTGAAGAGCTGAGGGACGGCGCCCAGGCCCCTCCGCGCCGGCCCCATGGGGGCCGCAGGCTCGCACCTGCAGAATCTCAATGATCTTCAGCTTGGTGTCCATGACGGTCACGTCCTCGGGCTCGGCGGGGCTCGGCTGCTTGCTGGGCAGCAGGCCGGGCTGCGCATCGGGCACGCTCACGGGGAAGAGGGAGCCCCGGCTCAGCACCATCTGGGTCACCATCTCCCCCACGCCGTGGATGGTTCTCATGACGTTGTTTCCTGAGCGAGGAACACACGGTCAGCCCACGGCCCCGGCAGCTGGAGCCACACAGCTGTGAGGGGTGCTGCGTCTCCATCAGACCGAGAGCCCACCGGGAAATGCATTCAGGACAGGACAGGACATGGAGCCGGGCGCGGCGGCCACGCCTGCCATCCCAGCGACTCAGGAGGCCGAGCTCTGAGGAAGGAGGTTCAAAGCCAGCCTGATTGGGATACCCCAAGAGATTCTTATCTCCAATTAACCAGCCAAAAGCCAGAAGCCAAGCTGTGTGGCTCAAGGGCTAGAGCACCAGTCGTGAGAAGAAGAAAAAACGCCAAACAAAATCTAAAAACCCTGAGTTCAAGCCCCAAGTAACAGCACCAAAAAAAAGCAAAGCAAAGCAAACAACTGGGCAATTTTTAAAGTATATAGTATCTGCAGCCAGGCGTTGGCTCACGCCTGCAATCAGGAGGCTGAGATCTGAGGATCGGGACTCAGTTCAAAGCCAGCCCAGACAGGAAAGTCTGTGAGACTCTGATCTCCAATAAACCACCAGAAAACCGGAAGTGGTGCTGTAACTCAAGTGGTGGAGCGCCAGCCTTGAGCTGAAGAGCTCAGGGACAGCGCCCAGGCCCCGAGTTCAAGCCCCACAACCGACCAAAAATTATATATATATAGTTTTCAAAGAATGTCTCAGACGTACAGTTTATCAGCTGGTGCGTGCATTTGCTTTAATCCCTACACAGACCAGCAAAGAACACTGCTTGACGGAGCTTTTTCTTACTCTACTCAAAAGATCAATTTCACTAATAAAAGTGAATGGGGGATGGACGCCATGGAGAGAAAATGATGACTGTTAAGCAAGGCAAAGCATCAGCACAGCACAGCCTGCTGAGATGTGGTCACAGCCACTTGAAAACAGCGGGAGGGAGAGAATGAGAGGCGCTGCGGTTGGTAATTCTGAACGTGGGCCTCTCCGGGGTCTGGGTGAATTGGCCACACGAGTTTTCTGAATGGACAAGAAAGCCGCTCTTTGCCAGGGCCTGGGGGCTCACTCCTGAAATCCCTAGCTCAGATCGGCAGGGTCGTGGTTCAAAACCAAACTGGACAGGAAAGTCCATAAGAAGCCAGTGTGTAAATCCATCCCACCCTGGCTCAGCCTCAACGGAAGACTTGCTGACTCTGTGTTCTAGGCCCAGATCTGAGGAATTACACCATAATGGCCATGTCTCGCTAGATTTGATTGCTAGATCACCACTGTTTAATAACCAAAATATGTATATATATACACGTTTCTCCAAAGCACTTACCTCCATCTTGGAATTTGCTTAATCTTTCCAAATAGGATGACATTGGCACCTGCACAATGTCCAGAATGGCCAAGAGTGTCCTGGTGAGTCTTAACAGCTCACTGAAGCTGTAAAATCCGAAATAGATCAGGTTCCGGGCCAGATGAACCACCTGCACGTGGAACAGAAAGCGGACAGAGAGGAGCCATCGGGAAATGAAAAAAGAAAAGTCAGTATCAGTTCAGGTGCTTCTAAACTCCGTGTGTGTGTGTGTGTGTGTGTGTGCGCGCGCGCGTGTGTGTGCATACACACACACGCACATGCGCACTAGCATTTGAACTCAGGGCCTCGAGATCTTGCTTGCCGTTTGTGTTGTTGTTGGCCCATACTAGGGCTTGAACTCAGGGCCTGGGAACCGTCCTTGGGCTTCTTTTGCTCAGGCTGGGTGCTCTACCACTTGAGCCACAGCTCTCTTCTGGTGGTGTGTGTAGTTAATTGGAGTTCAAAGGCTCCTGGAGGGCTGGGCAGGTGGCTCAGTGGTAGAGCGCTTGCCTTGCATGCCTGAGGCCCTGGGTTCGATGCCTCAGCACCACATAAGCAAAAAGAAAAAAAGCCGGAAGTGGCGCTGGGCCCCTCATTGGCTCGTTAGGCTTCGGCATTTTACATTTTCTTTCTTTTTTCCCCAGATCATTGTTCTTTTGTTGTGGAGGTGTCGGTCATGGGGCTTGAACTCTGGGCCTGGGCGCTGTCCCTCAGCCCTTCAGCTCAAGTCGCGGCGCTCTACCACTTGAGCCACAGCGCCACTTCTGGTTTTCTGGTGGTTCATTGGAGATAAGAGTCTCACGGACTTTCCTTCCCAGGCTGGCTTTGAACCATGATCCTCAGCTCTTAGCCTCCTGAGTCGCTGGGATGACAGGCGTGAGCCACCAACACTGGGCTTGTTGGCCCTTTTTTTATTATTATTATTTTCAGAAAAAAATAATAGCTTTTACCAGGCAAGAAAATTCTTAAACTAAAAAAGAAAAAACCACCACACTGGGCTTAGGCAAGTCTACTCAAGGGGTGATAAGCCTGAGAGGCAGTTCAGGACGTTGACATTAGAATCATGACCTCTGGAGCATCTACCAAGTCATCCAGGTAAGTAGAACACTGCTTAAGGTCCTTGCAGTGAGTTCAATGAAGTTACCATCACTTCCGTGAAAATGGTAAAAATCCCACAGTATAAAAACACTGCGCGTCAATGGCTGACACAAACAAAACAAAAACAAACAAACCCACACAAGAGAAAGCCAAGCCCATGTAGTTCATGCCTTTAACCGCGGCAAGTGACTGAGCCAGCTGGACAAAAAAAAAAATATCCATCTCCAACATAACCAGCAAAATAGCAGGCTGGAGGCCAGGCTCACGCGGTAGAGGCCCAGCAAGTTGAAAAAGCATGAGGCCCGGAGCTCGAGCTCCAACACTGCCCCCAAAATAGACCAGCAAGCAAGGGCGGCGGTGATTCATAGATTATCACATACAGTTATCTGAGATACACTTCGAGGAGGGATCACACCACCCAAGCTACGTGTTAGTAACAGCAGAGAGAGTCACACCCTCGTGAGCGCATCTGGCCATTGCCAGGACAGAGTAGCTGTTAGAGGAGGGGAGTCTCTCCCGCTGAGCGAGTTCAGCCTCTGCTGGACAGGGACTTGCTTCGTACCTCAAAGGTGAGCTGGTTTTTCTCCTTGTCCCCGAAAGGAAAGGGCTGATTGACCACTTCTTTCAAGTATTCTTCAACAAACTCCATTGTGGGTGCAAACTTCCTCTTCATATCGTTTCTGGAAGAGTCCGTTATGGAATCGTATCTGGGGAGAAAGAAGATGACCCGTCAATTTGCTCCCGGCGCTTGGCCTTGGCGGGAACTCGAGCTGGGCGAGGTTGCTTCCAGCTGTCCTGGAGCCGAGATCAAGAGGCCATGGCCTCACCCCCCTCCCCATCTCAACTGACGGCGGGGCAGGGTGGTACCCATGGGCCAACCAGCTACGCAGGAAGAGCAGACAGGAGGGGATCACCATCAAGGCGAGCCCCACGCATCCACAGCGCTCAGCATCCACGCGGACCCACGCCCCTCAGGAGAGGGACGGCTTACATGGCAGAGCACCTGCCTGCAAGTGCAAAGTTGTGAGTTCAAACCCCGGTACTTCCAACAGCGTTAAAAAGCCAACCACACGCCGTGCTGGATACGTCAGTGCGTGTGCGCGGCTCGGGGGCCGTTGTTGTGAAGGAAATAATCCACACAGAGCTCGAGGGCGCGTCACTAGCTGCGCGTGCTGGCTTCCAGGAGGAGGCTCCAAAGAGACCTCCGCCGGGTGCCGGGGGCTCACACCTGCCGCCAGCTGCTTGGGAGGCTGAGGTCTGGGGACGGAAGCCAGCCCGGGCAGGGAGGTCCGTGAGACGAGTATCTCCACCAAACCAGCCAAAAGCCCGGGGTGGAGTTATGGTTTAAGTGGTAGAGCACCAGCCTCGAGTTCAAGCCCCGGGACGAGAGGATCTGAAGGGCAGGGACAAGGTAGTCTTTCTTTGTTTTTCTTTTTTGTCTTTCGGTGGTGGGGCCCGGGCACTGTCCCTGAGCTCAGGGCTGGCGCTCCACCCCTTAAGCCACAGCTCCACTTCTGCCTTTTGCCGGCTCATGGGAGGCTGTCCCGCCTGGGCTGGCCCCGAGCCCCGGTCCTCGGCGCTCGGCCGTGGCGGGGGGCGGGGGTGGCACACGTACTCGTGGATGGAGATCTTGGCCGGGATCTCGGTCCACAGGCGCGCGTAGCGCACGGGTACCACTGACTCCTGCGGGTCGCGGTCGGCATGCATGTGCAGCAGCAGGCGGCAGAAGGAGGCGCGCAGGGCAAAGGGCAGGCCCGGGTCCGCCACGCAGCGCAGGATCAGCTCCACCGGCAGCTGCGCCGAGATCTGGTTGATGGCCAGGTACTGGCGGTCCAGGCACATCCTGGCGAACAGGTTGAGCTGGTACCTGGGGGGGGGGGGGGTGGCCATCACTGCCTGCCCAGGACCCTGTCCCCCCCCCCCGGCCCCGCTCCAGGGCGGGCGGCCCAGGCCCCAGCATCTGCCGGACTCAGCCCAGGCTCCAGAGCCACGTCAGCACAGAGGGGACTGCGGCCCGTGGCCTTTGCCACACTGTCTCGTTCGGGGGGCGTCTGTGAGGCTAGTTTTGGTCAGTGGGGGGACTTGAACTCGGGGCCTGGGCCCCGTCCCTGAGCTCAAGGCGAGCACGCTACCACATGAGGCACAGCATCATGTCTGGTGTTTTGCTTCTTGGTGGATACGTGGAGATCAGTCTCACGGACTTTCCTGCCCGGGCTGGCTTTGAACCACGATCCTCCGATCTCAGCCTCCTGAGTAGCTGGGATGCCAGGCGGGAGCCAGTGGCCTAAATTCTGCCCTAGACTGACAGAACCTGGCCAGGGTCTTGCTCTCCTGCGTGGGCCTGTGAAGAGCTGCCTTCAGCGTTAGTAACCACGGCCACATCCTCTGAGACCCAACGTCATATTTGTTCTAAACCGCTCAGAGCCGGACTGGCCACGCCTGACCGAGCCAGGCTGGCCTTCTGCCCCTCAAATGGGTCCTACGTGCTCTCAATCCACCACCGAGTGCTGAGCTGCCCACCCTGTCCCCACAAAGCAACACACGCAAGAAATGAGCAGGAAACACGCTGCAAAACACAAACGTCCCTTCTGAATGTCTCAAGCCGTCCTAACCACTCAGCCAGCAGGCCGACAGGACTCTAGAGTTTCACAGAATCGGTGGAAACCCACACAGAATGGGAGCTCTCGCTAGTGACTCACACCTGCGACCTTAGCTATTCAGGAGGCTGAGATCTGAGGACCGACAGTCGGAGGCCAGCTGGGAGGAATGAAGAAGAAGAAAGCCAGAAGTGGAGATGTGGCTAAAATGGAGGAACACCAGCTTTGAAAGAGAGAGCCAAGGCACCGTGCACAGGTTCTGAGTTCAAGTCCCAGGACTGGCACGAGAGAGAGAGAGAGAGAGACAGACAGACAGACACAGACAGACAGAGACAGGAAGGAAGGAAGGAAGGAAGGAAGGAAGGAAGGAAGGGGCAAGGAAGGAAGGAAGGAAGGAAGGGGCAAGGAAGGAAGGAAGGGAGGGAGGAAGGAAGGGGCAAGGAAGGAAGGAGGAAAGGAGGGGGAAAGAGAAAAAGAAAA